>NC_047526.1:28330455-28630455 GCF_902827115.2 Pseudochaenichthys georgianus | reverse complement strand
TTTATTTCTGAAATCTTCGTTCTCGTAATCGTTTAACCAACATTGTAGTTCAAAATAAAATTTGAATAATCACCCTGTGCTCGAACCAAACAAAAGAGAATACAAAATACACTCATGTAATAACAAAAAATAAGTTAATTTGTCATTTTAAAAGCAAATAAGACAAACTCTACGAATACAGACTTTACATTTTCCAACATCGACATAATACAATTGAAATGTAACCATTTAACATATAAAATCGCTCATGTTTTCATCATGGTTATCTACAGCATTACTATACTTTAGAGAAGATTGGTACAGTATATGATGATGTACATTATATATATATATATGTATAAAGCTTATGTGGGATACACAAATAAATATCACCCAATGGATGTTATCTACATCTCATCACATTTAACTCCTCAGAGTGATTGTGTCTTGATATTTGTCTATATTGATGTTAAACATGGAGCTGCTGTGATGCAAGTCAAATTTGATCTGACCATTAAAGTATTATCGTATTATCGTATCGTATTTCTGCAGGAGATCCACACATAGACAACTCAACATCACAAAGAGGTCAAAAACTTCACAACAGCCCTTTCAATTGGGACAAAATGTATCGACAGTCATTTAAAAATGACCCCTCTCACAACTAAGAAGTTAAGAAAATGGACACTGCAAATATAGCAAGGTAAAATGCCAAGTGGGTACAGCTCATTACAAATGTTATTCTTGGGTTTGCTTTCACTCGATGAAGCTCAGTGCAAGTTCTTTCATGAAGTGCAGGGTCTTTCATGAAGACTTTCACCTTTCCTAGTCGGATTCTCGTCCCCCTAAATCTATCACAGCACGATGGAGTCTAATCGCCAAAGTTTAATATATATTGCCCTTTGTATACACAGCAATAAATATGTTTATCGCACTAAACAAACTTCAACTGTCAATCATTCCAAACACTCTTTAAACCGAGGAGGAGGGGCACACTTAAAATATTGTAACGCAATTTAATCACATTACAAAGTTTGACCCAAAGTTGCTCCCACGCGGATGTTCCCCATGAATTGAATGGTTTTGGAAGAGCAAAGGTAGCAGATAAATTGGCAAGAGCTACAAGTATTGCACATATAGTGTTAGCAATATGATAGCAGAAGAGATAATATGCATATTAGACTGACACAGTGAGTGAAAAGAGGAAGAACAAGGTTTGATTAGCAGCATTATATTTGTTATTCAGACAACATTTTAGAGGGTTTAATTCCAAATTATGCAAGTTAACTGATGATGGCAGGAAATAGTTCAAATGAAAAAAAATAGCGCTTTTTTCCTTATATATTACACCTAAATATGGAAAGGTTATATGTTGTATGTTGTCTCTGAAATACCGAATTGCTATACCAATTAAAAGAGAAAAGTCTTATCATATAGACTCTTCCTTCCATCAAATATTTGGCAACATTTGCAAAATATTTGGAAAGATTCTGAATCATTCGGTACAGCTTTGTATGTGGTTTCACTTACATTTTCTCTTAACATGGTCTTCAATATTTGAAAGTCAACTACAAGGCAAACATGCCCATTTAAAGACAAATAAAATAAAAATGGGAAACTACTATGCAAAACGCTCTGTATATATTGATCATAATGTAGTCATTACCCGTTTAATAAGTGTGGTGATGGGGCGATTGAAAACAGAACGAGTAGTGACTCCTGTGTAAAAAGAATGGCCGAAGTTTGTAAACTGGAAGACATTTTGGATATCGTTCGTTCTGGCAGTACTATTCCGGGTCATTGGGAAACGATTGTAAACGAAACATTTAAAGTGGTCCTGGAATCTTCATTTTCCGAAACATTCTGTAACATTATCTCAGAAATGAAACAAACATCAAAAGTGTATCATGTGCTCTCATTGTATGCTCTGTTTGTAGATGTAATGCATCTTTGCGTCGAAAACAGCATACACGTGAATATTTTGACTGAAGTGAAAAAACTCCATCACGATATCTCCAGTAATATGGGGAATTCTGAGCTGGAGACTGTCCTGGGGATGCTACAATCAGTATAACTATTGATTTTGTGTGTGAAAAAAATAAAAAAAGTGTTTTTTTACATCTAAAAACTGTTGTCATCATTATAGCAAGGGGAGCGTGTCTGATACATATGTATTACAGTCCTTCTTGTTGTGTTTTTCAGTGTTTTCTGTGTGTCTGTACACACAAAGCACACTTCATTATCTACTTTTCAGCTTTTTTAAAAAGAAAAGTGTATCTTTCGGTAACTTTCTCAGAGAATTTAAGCATAAACCTGTCAAATGTTCAAAACAGCCTTGTTTCACTGAAATACCCTCAAAATGACAAACTGCCATTAAGAGTCAGAATTCTTAACGAAATCTCCTCAAACAGAGTACTTTCTACAGATGAAGCCTCCCACTCAACGCAATATGTCCCACCCACTCAGCAAATCATATAAAACTAAGGACGACCGTTAAAAACTAGCCATGGATCTGAGAAAAACCAAGTCTGATGTAGCCTGCCCTTATTATCACCAGGATAATGGATATGGGCTTAATGACTGGATGCTACAAAGTAGGGGAGAGGATGTTCCCGAAGAAGAGCTCTCCTCTATATATTATCCATGTAAGGTCTTTAGGACAAAAGAGGACCATGATAACATGACATATGAAGAATATCTTTCTTTAAAAGATGGTATTATAGATAACCTTTATAGAAACAGTATATCTCATACCACTCGCCAAGATCGCAAACGACAATTAGCAGAAAAGAATAGAAAAAGTAAAGAAAAACGAAGAAAAAGAAAAGCAACATGAAAAGGAGAAGAAAAATTAAAAGCAAACGCAGAATGCGAATGAAAAGAAAAGGGACCATAGGACGGAAAACTAAAAAGACAAAAAGAAGGAAGGTGAAAAGAAAAAGAAACAAAGTGAACAAATTTAAACTAGAGGATGGTGTTGTAGAGCCATTACCGGATCATAATAATCTTATAGATCATCTCCCGCTAACCGACTGCTGCGAATGTGTTGAACAAATACCAAAAGCAATGTCAAAAAACAGAGCATACAATGAAAGCACATGATACACTATAAATGTTTCGTTTACAATACTATTACTATATATGAAAGCAAAAAAATAAAACACATTTTCATTGTGTAATGGTTGTTTAATTGAAAAAACACAACATTCAACACAATTCATAGAAAACATATTACATTTTACCAAGTTAATGTCGTAGTGCATACAAGGTAATAGACTTAACGATTTGCACTGCTGCTTCTCTCCGCGTTTCATTGACAGTGATCGGTTTAGTCGTTCAATTCACACAGCCCAAGTAGATGTTTAGGGGTCTCTTGGAAGTATACGAAAGCATTTTTTATATCAGATAAATGCATTAACATCACATGTAAATTCTCTATCCTTTCACCCGCAACGATTATAATCTGCTTTGCTTCTTCTTCGGTTTCTCCATTATTAGCTCTGAATGTAATCCTTTCTGGGGCTTCTTGTGCTTCTTGTGGTCTGTTGAATACCTGGCGTAGGATTTGTTTAGCTGTAAGGACAGGTACCATATAATTGTCTTCGAAAGCTTTGTCTATGTCGTCACACGTTTTGGCGTATCCTTCGCTGTAATGACAACCGACACTAGAATAGAGATCCTCCAACAGTCTTTTAATACATATTCTGGCACTGTCGCCAATTTGGGCAATTCCACAGTATCGCGCTTTTTCTCTCATTATACTGAAGCAAAGTTCTGCCATTGCTTTTGGTATTTGTTCAACACATTCGCAGCAGTCGGTTAGCGGGAGATGATCTATAAGATTATTATGATCCGGTAATGGCTCTACAACACCATCCTCTAGTTTAAATTTGTTCACTTTGTTTCTTTTTCTTTTCACCTTCCTTCTTTTTGTCTTTTTAGTTTTCCGTCCTATGGTCCCTTTTCTTTTCATTCGCATTCTGCGTTTGCTTTTAATTTTTCTTCTCCTTTTCATGTTGCTTTTTCTTCGTTTTTCTTTACTTTTTCTATTCTTTTCTGCTAATTGTCGTTTGCGATCTTGGCGAGTGGCATGAGATATACTGTTTCTATAAAGGTTATCTATAATACCATCTTTTAAAGAAAGATATTCCTCATATGTCATGTTATCATGGTCCTCTTTTGTCCTAAAGACCTTACATGGATAAGATATAGAGGAGAGCTCTTCTTCGGGAACATCCTCTCCCCTACTTTGTAGCATCCAGTCATTAAGCCCATATCCATTATCCTGGTGATAATAAGGGCAGGCTACATCAGACTTGGTTTTTCTCAGATCCATGGCTAGTTTTTAACGGTCGTCCTTAGTTTTATATGATTTGCTGAGTGGGTGGGACATATTGCGTTGAGTGGGAGGCTTCATCTGTAGAAAGTACTCTGTTTGAGGAGATTTCGTTAAGAATTTGACTCTTAATGGCAGTTTGTCATTTTGAGGGTATTTCAGTGAAACAAGGCTGTTTTGAACATTTGACAGATTTATGCTTAAATTCTCTGGTAAAGTTACTGAAAGATACACTTTGTGTATACAAAGCTGAAAAGTAGATAATGAAGTGTGCTTTGTGTCAATAGATTTGGTTAAGAATCTGACTCTTAATGGCAGTTTGTCATTTTGAGGGTATTTCAGTGAAACAAGGCTGTTTTGAACATTTGACAGATTTATGCTTAAATTCTCTGAGAAAGTTACCGAAAGATACACTTTTCTTTTTAAAAAAGCTGAAAAGTAGATAATGAAGTGTGCTTTGTGTGTACAGACACACAGAAAACACTGAAAAACACAACAAGAAGGACTGTAATACACATGTATCAGACACGCTCCCCTTGCTATAATGATGACAACAGTTTTTAGATGTAAAAAAACACTATTTTTTTCACACACAAAATCAATAGTTATACTGATTGTAGCATCCCCAGGACAGTCTCCAGCTTAGCATTCCCCATATTACTGGAGATATCGTGATGGAGTTTTTTCACTTCAGTCAAAATATTCACGTGTATGCTGTTTTCAACGCAAAGATGCATTACATCTACAAACAGAGCATACAATGAGAGCACATGATACACTTTTGATGTTTGTTTCATTTCTGAGATAATGTTACAGAATGTTTCGGAAAATGAAGATTCCAGGACCACTTTCAATGTTTCGTTTACAATCGTTTCCCAATGACCCGGAATAGTACTGCCAGAACGAACGATATCCAAAATGTCTTCCAGTTTACAAACTTCGGCCATTCTTTTTACACAGGAGTCACTACTCGTTCTGTTTTCAATCGCCCCATCACCACACTTATTAAACGGGTAATGACTACATTATGATCAATATATACAGAGCGTTTTGCATAGTAGTTTCCCATTTTTATTTTATTTGTCTTTAAATGGGCATGTTTGCCTTGTAGTTGACTTTCAAATATTGAAGACCATGTTAAGAGAAAATGTAAGTGAAACCACATACAAAGCTGTACCGAATGATTCAGAATTTTTCCAAATATTTTGCAAATGTTGCCAAATATTTTATGGAAGGAAGAGTCTATATGATAAGACTTTTTTCTTTTAATTTGTATAGCAATTCGGTATTTCAGAGACAACATACAACATATAACCTTTCCATATTTAGGTGTAATATATAAGGAAAAAAGCGCTATTTTTTTTCATTTGAACTATTTCCTGCCATCATCAGTTAACTTGCATAATTTGGAATTAAACCCTCTAAAATGTTGTCTGAATAACAAATATAAGGCTGCTAATCAAACCTTGTTCTTCCTCTTTTCACTCACTGTGTCAGTCTAATATGCATATTATCTCTTCTGCTATCATATTGCTAACACTATATGTGCAATACTTGTAGCTCTTGCCAATTTATCTGCTACCTTTGCTCTTCCAAAACCATTCAATTCATGGGGAACATCCGCGTGGGAGCAACTTTGGGTCAAACTTTGTAATGTGATTAAATTGCGTTACAATATTTTAAGTGTGCCCCTCCTCCTCGGTTTAAAGAGTGTTTGGAATGATTGACAGTTGAAGTTTGTTTAGTGCGATAAACATATTTATTGCTGTGTATACAAAGGGCAATATATATTAAACTTTGGCGATTAGACTCCATCGTGCTGTGATAGATTTAGGGGGACGAGAATCCGACTAGGAAAGGTGAAAGTCTTCATGAAAGACCCTGCACTTCATGAAAGAACTTGCACTGAGCTTCATCGAGTGAAAGCAAACCCAAGATTAACATTTGTAATGAGCTGTACCCACTTGGCATTTTACCTAGCTATATTTGCAGTGTCCATTTTCTTAACTTCTTCTTAGTTGTGAGAGGGGTCATTTTTAAATGACTGTCGATACATTTTGTCCCAATTGAAAGGGCTGTTGTGAAGTTTTTGACCTCTTTGTGATGTTGAGTTGTCTATGTGTGGATCTCCTGCAGAAATACGATACGATAATACGATAATACTTTAATGGTCAGATCAAATTTGACTTGCATCACAGCAGCTCCATGTTTAACATCAATATAGACAAATATCAAGACACAATCACTCTGAGGAGTTAAATGTGATGAGATGTAGATAACATCCATTGGGTGATATTTATTTGTGTATCCCACATAAGCTTTATACATATATATATATAATGTACATCATCATATACTGTACCAATCTTCTCTAAAGTATAGTAATGCTGTAGATAACCATGATGAAAACATGAGCGATTTTATATGTTAAATGGTTACATTTCAATTGTATTATGTCGATGTTGGAAAATGTAAAGTCTGTATTTGTAGAGTTTGTCTTATTTGCTTTTAAAATGACAAATTAACTTATTTTTTGTTATTACATGAGTGTATTTTGTATTCTCTTTTGTTTGGTTCGAGCACAGGGTGATTATTCAAATTTTATTTTGAACTACAATGTTGGTTAAACGATTACGAGAACGAAGATTTCAGAAATAAAATGATTATTGTGCTGCATTCAACCTGTCACACATCGTCATCACATTTACCTGCAGTTGTGGTTTCGTCCTAACAGGAGGGATTGTAAACGTGATGCCGCTGCTCTACTCACGAATCTCTCACAACAGAACTCAGGTAAATCTCCTTTTCCTCTTAGTGTAGTAAATACACACTTTGAATTCAGTGCTTGCTATTTCATTTAAACATGAGTTCTTAGCAGCACTTTGGTCCGCATGCTGGCTGGCTCCGTCTCAGCCGCCTGCTGCTCAGAGTTTGGTTTGGGTCAGAGGGGCTGCTGGTTAGGACTCAGCTCTCTCTTATTCACATGCTCCAGTTTTGATTTGACAGGCCTAATATCTCTGAATAATGCATTTGACAGCATAGATTTATTTATACTTATCATTTTGTATCTGATAATCGTAATAAAAACAGGAACAACGTATCTATTGTTGTCAAATGTTTTTAAAATTCATGTTTTTTTGTGTTAGATAAAGAAATTCTAGAATGTTTTAGGGAAAAGTTAAGAATTGGACCCCATGCATATTTTGATGATTATCAGTAAACATTGTGAATAAAAAAAAGTTTGGGCTAATTTTTATATTGCCCTATACCTGTTCTATAATATGCACTTAAAATACAAACATTTAAGCAAGCACTTTCCTAAATAACAAGAAAAACAAGGTGACACAATTGCCGATTGCTGAACAAAGAAAAATAAATGGATAAGGGCAGGGAACACTAACACTATCGCACAGATAGTGTTCTAAATCTGCCTACCTTCCCTGCACTTTTGTGTATAAAAGCTGAAAAAAGTAGATAATGAAGTACTTTGTTTTTAGTAGATGTCGTTAACCCCCTGAGGCAGTCCAAAAACGAAGAATCTGTCTCTTAACCCACCATCCCCCGAGAGCCATAACATACTCAACTCCCTACAGCAGCTCGGGTGTGAACTCCCATACAGAATGTCAGTCACTGCGTAAAACTTTTTTAGTTTTGGTCGATGTGAGTGCTCGTATATCCTGAAATCGTTTTAAATGTTGCCAGTTTATGAATGATTTTAATAGTTTGTTTTACTTCGCATATTGACTGGCTAATGTGCCATTTTATTTGTGTTTTACAGCTGTATTTGTCTGCCTTTCATGTCTGTGTTTTATATGTTGTAACTTTGTACATGCTGTCATTTTGGAGAAACCATCTCGAGTGAGCTATAATTTGAAAGTACTACAAAAAGATACACTTTTGTGTATAAAAGAGGATCACTAACATAAAGTACTCTGTTTGATGAGATTTCGTTAGGCTTCTGACTCTAAGCAAGTTTTTTGATTTAAAGACTTTTTTACAGACATTCGGCAGATTTATGTGTAAAGATTTAGTTAAGAATCTGTCTCTTAACCCACCATCCCCCTATAGCCAAAACATAAAACTCTGCAGATTTGTGTGTAATTCACTCACAAAGGAACTGTAAGATACACTTTAATGGATGCATAACCTATAGTTAATAAAAGTAATTATACATTAGTTCACAAACCTACAACTAAAGAGTACGCTGAAAAACTATAATGTCCTTGTAGGGTTCTCATTTTTAAATGATCTGGTGAGGAAAGGTGGGGCTTGTTATGTTGAGGGGTAGGCGGATCCCCTTGGAGAAAAGTCAGAGTCTTTTGCAGTCAAACCGGGGGGAGAAATCCTGCTCGTTCCTTCAACCTTCCTTACAGAGCCCCTCCTCCAACACACATGACTAGAAAGAGGCTGTAGTCTGAACCCACCCCCCCTATGCCGCATTCGTTTCTTGACTGGCGCTTCAGACGGTTGACTTGGTAAGCTGAATTGTCTGTCTTTTTTTAATTTATTTTGCGCTTCAGACGGTTGACTTGGTAAGCTGAATTGTCTGTCTTTTTTTAATTTATTTTTGAGCATATCTCTATATGGTCGTAGCCTAGTCATTTATACATAGGCTTTCATCAGTGTGAAATTACACATCAAAGGGGCAGGCATCAAAGGTTAATTAGATTAGACAACAAAGGGCTCTGAGGGGGAGGGGTCAAAGAGACTATCTTATTCAATACATCAAAAAAGACCTATACAACAGAGGGGGTGCCTGGGGCTAATCTAATTGCGGGGCAATTACTCCACTCTCGGGGTCAGGGGTCAGATACCTTAATCAATACAACAAAATACCTATATACAAAGGGGGGTGCCTGGGGCTAATCTAATTGCGGGGCAATTACTCCACTCTTGGGGTCAGGGGTCAAATACCTTAGCTATCTTAATTGATACAATAAAAGACCTATACACAAAGGGGGTGCCTGGGGCTAATCTAATTGAGGGGCAATTACTCCACTCTTGGGGTCAGGGGTCAAATACCTTAACTATCTTAATTGATACAATAAAAGGCCTATACACAAAGGGGGTGCCTGGGGCTAATCTAATTGCGGGGCAATTACTCCACTCTTGGGGTCAGGGGTCAAATACCTTAACTATCTTAATTGCTACAATAAAAGAATCACTCCGGGGGTCTTTCACGCCAATCTGACATCAAAGGGGTTTAGCTCATTTGCATAAGTAGGGAGAGGTGTGAGCTGTCACACCACCTGTCACTTTTTTGACGAAAGGAACATCATTACTACTACTACTACTCCTGTTATCATATTCAACCCCGTAATGCTGAGTTCAACCCTGTTATTTAATAGGTTTGTATTAATATGTTAGTGATATGAACTTAATATGAACTTTGAAGTGTTTGAAGATAATCAGACAAAATATGAAACCTAAACAAAATTCTAAGTTGAATGCATATTTTTGATAACATTTGAAGGCCGATGTTGGATAAAGTTCTAATGATCCCCTTTTGCAGCCAAATGGTCTACTAATGGTCTAGAAAAAATCTACTTAACATAGGTGATCCTAAACAAGGGACTTCTGATGATTAAGGTTCAACAAGAATGAACTTGAATATCTTTCTGAATCATA
The DNA here is from genome assembly GCF_902827115.2 of Pseudochaenichthys georgianus. NCBI lineage: Eukaryota > Metazoa > Chordata > Actinopteri > Perciformes > Channichthyidae > Pseudochaenichthys > Pseudochaenichthys georgianus. The sequence continues at coordinate 28,620,512 of NC_047526.1, read as the reverse complement.
TTCTTTTTGTAAGAAGGAAACTCCTAGTAATTATTGGGAGTGTATGCCTGAGGTGGGAAAATGTGTTTTCTCAAAGGTTTAAGTAGTCCTCTTTCAGATGTTATGATGAAAAATGCAATATTTTAAGGTATTTTCTTAAAAAATGCGAAGACCCAAAAGGCACCCGATTCAGAGAATCACCCAGCTATACATAAATAAATGGCATTTTTTGGACATAGTTCGAATGGTGATTAATCATGATTAATTAATTTTTAAGCTGTGATTAATCTGATTAAAAATTGTAATTGTTTGACAGCCCTAGTTTATACCTGTCGGCAGTTAAGGTGTGTCTGAATATGAAGTTGAGATATGTATGGTCATTCTGCGAGACGCCCCATAAGAGGACTGACTACTTTGCTCTGATTATATCAATTCATACTACAACCTTTTTGAAAGACCTTTAGTGCATCTATCATATCACCTGCGTTATGGATTCTCTGGACTTAGTCAGCCCTTACCTGTTCAGTTACAAAGGACGCTGCTTTCCGGTGCAGGAGCTGATGAAGCCAAAAGACCTTGATGCTCTGCAGCATGTGGATGTCCGGCCTAGTGATATCTATATGATCACTTACCCAAAATCAGGTCAGTGACTACCTCTAAGTAAAGGTACATAAATCAAAATGTATTTTTATTAGGAAAAAGTACACTTTTTCAGGAATTCATAGATCAAGGCAGACTGGTGCACACACTCTCCTCTCCTGTTTTGCCGATCAGGTGCTTAAACAAATATAGCTCTACACCCAGGGGCGGACTGGGACTACAAATCAGCCCGGGACTCTCGACTCGACCGCAAGTAAATACCGCTAGTAAATTGTCGGGGGGGGGGGGGGGGGGGGGGGGGGGGGGGGTGCTAGTGACTTACCGCAGAGGTAGACATTAAGGGTAAAATGCCACTGGCCCTCTGTTCATATTTGGTTTATTAAAATAATGATATTGTGGTCATTGTTAAAAAATGTCTGCTATTTTTATGAGTATTATTATTTGTATAATGCGCTTTCTGCCTTCCTGTCATTAGGAGTTAGACATGTAATGGCTATGTAATTGATTTGATTAGAACCTTCATTATCCTAAACTGGTGGGACATTTCGCCAATACCTTTATATTGTCTACTCTTCACTTACTTGTCAGCATAGGTCGGCATTGATGTACAGAGCCGACAGAAGACCTTGTTTATATTGGTATCATATTGAGAGGTGACGCGTCCTAAAACCAGGAAGTAGCTGCTGGTTCCCTCGACAAAAAGCAATGGGATTTCTCCACAGGGTTTTGGAAAATAGCTGGAAATAAGGTCTGTGGAAAACAAACCTGTTTGATAAATGCACGTTTTGTTCAGCCGGATAATCTCCAGATGTCTACCCTACTTTTATAATTTCCGAATCATAAATCTAATTGATAGATTATAAAAGGGTTTTAGGACGCGTGACCGCACCACTAGAAGCCAACTCCATCGATCAAGCTGAAACTTTCTCTCCCTCTTCTTCTCATGCTCCCTGTCACTCTCCTTTAACTCCTCCGGTGACTTTCTTTTATTTGAAGATTGTTTTTTGCCCGGCGCTTGGACGGTTACCGCTGGTATTAAAAACATTTTGGCGAATGGTTAGGTGGTGCGATAGTCTTTAGTGAAGGAGCACGCTCACAGGAGCCTGCTCGCGCTGCGCTCCGCAGCAAACAGCAGTTTGCTTTTCACCCAACAACGACAACCGACTCACGGAACGCTATGTTGTAGCGTTGCTAAACGAAACAATTTAACTAAATTGCTAGTCAAAATACCAATACCACAGGACAATTTTTTTAAGGCAATATTTTTAGTGGCCCGAGCGCGGGCAAGTGGAAAGTACGTTATGCTGGCCTGGGGTGTCTTAATAGTGCTTCAGGGCCAGCGGGCCATTTAATGTCGAGCCCTGCCGGTTACCGGCCGGCCCACATCGTCCGACCGGCCCACTTCAATACCGGCCCATCGGGATTCGTCCCGAACGTCCCGATGGCCAGTCCGCCCCTGTCTACACCCCTGGCCGAAATGTCCTTAAAATGAAGTCCGAGTTCGACATTTTAATTCATGTCCTGCCAACACTGGCAGGACAGAAGGCGACACGCCCTTTCTAAGCCGTGTCCCTCACTCACTCCTCACATCCCAAGCTGCATCCCCAACAAGTGTATTATGTTGTTAAATCGTTTCAGATGCTATGTTTCAGTTGTGCTCTTGATAAGCCATTAAAACAGTAAAAACACGTTCAGTTTCCTTTTGCTTTTTGCGTCTCCTGTTCACCAAAACATACCCATTTTAGATGGAAAAAGAAAGTAATCCAAAAGTAATCTAAAAGTAATCTGATCACGTTTTTAAAGACACGTAACTGTAACTGTATTCGGATTACTTTCAGAGCCATGTAATCAGTAATCAGTAACTGATTACATTTACAAAGTAACCCTCCCAACCCTGGTTGTCTGTGGCTGATGACGGTGTGCACCTGGTGTCCTGTGTTGTCTCCTCCCCCCTCACCTGTGTCTGGTTGTGCTGATTGGAGTGTGTGTATTTAGGCTTGGTTTCTCTGTCTGTTGAGGGGGCTGGGTGTGTGTGTGAGATCCTTGTGGCTGCAGGATGTGGACAAAGGGAACAGCAGGATTGATTGAGGCTGTGAACTTTGTGCCCATGTTTTTAATAAATGCCCACGTTGGGTTATATTTTTGGACGTTCTGCATCTGCCTCCTTGCTTGGTCTGGGCCGCTCAACAGTCAGCTTCACAGTGGGTGTGCATAACTTAGAAGTTGGAGCTCATTTTACGAAGCGTATTCTTTCCACAACCGGTAATAGGCAAAATAAAAAATAGGTTTTCTCTAATCCAGTAATTATATATAATCCAGAAATCATATAAGATTCTTAAATGTGCCATAACGAGTATTTTTACTTTTAGTACTGTAACTATATGCTGATGCCAATACTTTTGTACAAAGGAGATTTGTCACATTTTTCATGGGCATACCCCACATACTCAGCTCTGCTGCTCATCCCACAAATGCTTGTTCCTCACAAGCTGGAAAGGTAAGAAAACAGGGTTTCCAACGGTATAAGATTTATTGCCAAAAAGCATTGTTACAACATAGAAATCATCCTTACTTTTTGTGTTAAATTTATAAGACTAGTCACACTTTAAAGTGGACCTATCATACTATATTTGAGAAATATATTGTAGGGCCATACCTATATAAAACATGTCTGTGAAGTTTTTTTTTCAAAATACCAAACGGATCATCCATTGTAGCCATGCCCCTTACTGCTCAAACCCCTCTTTTGAAGCCCTGGCTGCAGTCGGATAGTTTAAAAATCAGCTCCTAAGTTCTAACCCTATCGTCTATTCCTTGACCTCTGAGTGAAACGTCACGGGGTTAAGGGATAGTGGATAGGAGAATTCAAAAGGACTTAGGAGAAGAGACTGCGGTACTTTAGAGAATCTGAATGCACTTTCACTCTCCGACGTGTTTATGATGCGCCAGCGGACGTCATTGTGTGCGTCTGCTGCTGTGGGGAAACTATGGAAACCACAGTTTTCTATACAGCGGACGACAACATGGATGTTTAATAAGAACGAGGGACTGCTGTAAACTCATCTAGAGACTCTGCTCCGTGCTCTGATGCTGCTGCTTTGCTTTATGAACGTGGACAACAGAGAAACAGATTCTTCATGACCAAAGTTGGAATTGAAGTAAAAAAGGAAAGTGAAACTTATGCTCGTCACCCTCTCCCTCCGGTCCACATTAATACAAATTATCCCAATACGTATGATTGTATGAACTAAAGATCTAAAATAAATACAGATGTATTTATTATAAACGTTAGTCCTTAACATCTATCACTGTGTATATCACCATTCAAACATCTTTTAAAAGTTGAACAAACCCCACACAGCTCAGTAAAGACTGAAATGTTGACTTTATTTGATAACTTCAGTGAAAACTAACGTTCATATTTCTCTTTTTGATTCTAATACTGATGAACGTTCAAAACAAAGCACTTTGGCAACTTACCACCTATGTTTTAAAATGCTTAATAAGCACCGTAACTTTCATGATATAATTTCTCGGTCATAATCGGTTGTTTCCGTGAACGGCTGACTGTTGAGTGACGGCAAATGCTGCGGCTGCAAGGCATTGTGGGGCAGCATTTTCGCTTCTCCTGTCGGTTAGGGAGGTCCAGTGGTTCCTAAGCTAAAGGAGGTTATAAAGGAAGTTTGAAACCTCCTTTCCTATCATTCTCATCATTCTAGAGAATTCGAACGGCACTTATCATGGCTGCCACTGAGGGACTTCCGGGTCATTTCACTCCTTTAGGAAGGTTCCTAAGCTAAATGGACTATTCGACTTCAGTCCCTGTTAGATAAACGCGGATCTTGGGTCCTTGAAAAAAAGAAAGAAGAGGAGGCGGAGCTAATGCCTGATCAGAATTCTACCGGAGATAAAGTTAAATTCAGTTGTGATAAAACGCCATCCTGTTTAAACCACGTCAAGGATTATTTCTGAAACAGTATGGAGCTCACATGCTTTTTCTCTTGCGGGTTTATCATAAGGTGAGTTATTATTTTTTTTGTTATTTCCTGCTTTTTAAACACATGTGCTCTCCAGTACAGGTTAGCTCTGAGTGTTAGCGAGGCTTGCTAATGTAAACAAAGACGAGATTACGTCCAAAACACGTCAGGCATTGTTTCTGAGAGCAACTTTCTGTGTGTCCGCCGACGTCACAGCGGATGGACACGTCAGATCGGATGGAAATCTGTATCCGCTCGTTGTACACCCGTTTTTAAAAGATTTGGGTACGGAGGAAAAGAGAGGGGGTTTTATTTTCTGACGCTGCGTGAGTTCCCCCGACGCACCGGGGACACATATTTATGTATAAAAGACATCAAAAAGTGCATTTTTCATGATAGGTCCCCTTTAAGTAAATCCCTAAACTACCCTGTAGAATGCAAAGTAATTCAATTAGCTGTACCTTTACCAGGTGTGATAAACCAATAAACACAGGGAAGGGTGAAACATAAGGAAGAAGCCATGTTGGAATGAAGTGTCTAGCACTCCTTTCTTTTTTCGTATAGTTTTCAATGGCAGAACCTTTATTGTCTATTACAATATATTTTATTTTCCAGGACATTTCTTTGGCAGAACTTTGTAATTTGCTATTATTTACAGGAAAATGGATACAGTGTTCATTATACTTCCCGTTAATTAATTGTAATTAATTACCTGGAGAGTGTTTGCATTATTGCACAGCAGGTGAGCTGAACATGTGAAACTTGTTTAACCTGTTAAGCCCCAAGTCTGTTTTTCAGGCTCGAAAATGACATTCCCAGAACAAATGACTATTATCTTCACTTCTAAAAGGGGTAAATTAATGATCTTTTTTCTCAAAGCAATGATAAACCTGTGAGTTGGATGTAGAAAAGTCAGAATCAATATAGAATTTTTTTATTTTAAAGTAAATTCAGATTGAAAATAGTAAAAATGTAAATTATAGTGTCCGTCCAAAAAAACAACATTACTTATAGTGAAAACCACCCTTGAATGATGGGATAGTAGACTAAACGCTTTAGGAATACAAACTATAACATATAATAAGTACCCTGTATCAAGATTGATGCAAAACAAGTGACATTTGACCTTTTTAGAGAGGTTTTGATCTCTCAGTGATGTTACTTATACCTCTGGAATCTGTGGAATCTCAGTTTGCTAGCTGATAACTTGTTTGTGCAGAAGTAATACGTGTATTTCTACCGTGAGTTCTGTGTTTCGCTCAGGGCTAATTCAGAGGCTTTGTTATTACCCTTGTGTTTCGTTTAGCTAAAAATTGTTAATATTGTCTGAAAGCTGAGTTTCTTCCCGTTAAGTGGGTATGACACATTCATAGTTTGTTAGATGTTAAGAAGCCCTCAGACGCTGTTTCTTGCAAGATGTTGCGTTTTGCCCCCGCCCGCGTTAAAATCTATATTTTAACATATAGATGCATTCACTTTTTTCTGTGCTAAGGCTCAGCATGGATGCAGCAGATACTTGTCAAGATCGTGGATGCTGCACATCCCGACATGGAGGAAGAGGCCAACAATAGGGCGCGCGTCCCCTTTCTGGAGGCCAACACGTTAGATGACTTTCGTCGAGAGAGGCCAGATCCCCGTCTTTATGCCACACACCTTCCCCCTGACATGTTGCCTACTGGATTGAAGGGCAAAGGAGTCAAGGTAATGAAGGGATGGTATTACAATACTGTCTCTGCTGCTGTCACTCCAGCCTGGAAATGAACTTAAACTTGCATTATATAAAACACATTTTATAATATATATTGTTGCAACACAAGGCATCTGTCAACCAAGCAAAAATACATCTATTTCAGTCGATCTTCAGATATCGGTTCCAGAAATGTATCCAAATTAGAAGATATTCAAGTTTGACACTGCCTCATTTGCATCTTTAAACATTCAGTGTTTTACTAAAAGTAATTGTCTTAATGTAATCAACCAGGTAAGTGTTATGGTGATATCTTGTTAAAATATTAACCGTTTTCACCTGTCGTGTCTCAATATATTTTTAGCATAATAGTAAAGCGAGAGAGAAAAAGAGATCTATGATCTCAATGGGACCAATCTGGATAAATAAAGGTATGAAAGCGGCTGTTGTATAGTCATGAGAAGAAACTAAAAACTGAGATCCGAACCTCAACAGGCCTATGGTGCGGAATTACAGATGCTACGTCTTTATTAACTTCACATGCTGTTTTTTAGGTTGTGTATGTGATGAGGAACCCCAAAGATGTCCTGGTGTCTCTCTATCACTTTTCTCACAGTTGGAAGATGTTGGAAACACCAAAGAGCTTTGAGGCGTTCTTTCAGGACTTCATGGATGGCAAAGGTAGGTTAATTTGTATAGTATATTTAATATTGTTTGAATACAACATTTGAGAAAAAGACAATGTGTGTCTAAATCTTTCCTGTTTTTCATTGTGTAACAGCCTATATGGGACTGTGGTTTGATCATGTGAGAGAATATCAGAATGAAAAAGACAAGATGGACGTACATTATGTCAAGTATGAAGACATGTTGAAGGTTGGAAATCATGTTTTTATATATATATTTTTTGTTTTAGTTCTTCCACGATGACAAGGTTGTTGATTATAGAAAATTATTTTCAATGTTTAACTAGCAACAAACGTGTAGCGTCCTCTCATTCTACTTCCCTACCAGTATACAAGCAGATATATATATATATATATGATGTTATGTTAACTATAATTCTCTAGAATATAGTAGTAAAAATAAATAACATGCTTTCCTTTACATGTGGAATTGACAGGACCTCAGAGGGGAAGTTGTGAAGGTTTGTGATTTTCTGGGAAAAGATTTGACTGATGAAGCCATCGATCATGTTGTGGAGATGTCCACGTTCAAAAACATGAAGACAAACCCCAAAGCGAACTACAAGGACTTGGTTGAAAAACAACGCTACAGCAGCCCAACCATGCGCAAAGGTTTGTTTCCAGCTTGTTTGGTAGAATTACATATCGCTTTATGCTTGATGTTTCATTAAAGTCTTTGTGTGTTTGTTTGTGACAGGTGTGGCAGGCGACTGGAAGAACTTCTTCACAGTGGCTCAGAATGAGTATTTTGACCGAGTGTTCGAAGAGAAGATGAGCGACCTTCCTCTGAGCTTCACCTGGGAGATCAACCAGTAGCTCCATTATCATTCAAAAATGGCTCTTACATGGGGGTTTAAAAGAAAAAAGGTCCAGTGTTATTCTATATTCTGTTGCCAACAATATGTTTATCTTTTCCGCAGTTACGTAATCATCAAACAGTTATGAAACATTTCACCCTAAACTACAAATATAAAATACATTTGGATTATATATTTACATATTTGATTCTACATCCCTGGATTCACACATGGGTAAAAACATTTCCTAGATTACGTAGAGATTATTATTATTTCAGAGATGAGGAAACATTTTAGGGTACAATAATATTGTTTACAAAGTCAATCAACCATGGATTGGAGCAATTTTATTCTATCAATAAATAAAAATGAGAAGATACATGTACAAAACGTCAGGATTCAGCTAGGTCAATTACACAGGGATATTTTACATTTAGTTGGCAATCAAAACATAATTACAAATATTACATACGTGTAGCACCATTGAGTAATATGTGTGTTGTTAGTAATAGAAAGGCTAATTTACATAAACTGTTGGCATTAAAGTTCCCCTATTATACTGTTTTTCATCAATATATTACAGCTCTCAGATATATACAAAACATGTCTCTGAAGTGTTTGGCTCCAAACACCAAACAGATCATTGCAGCATTACCCATAATCCCCTCTGTTTCAGCCCTGTTTCAAAAGTGCTGATTCTCTGTCTGTTACTTTAGATGAAAATAAGGAGCCCCTCCCCACGCCCCTCTGAGGGAGATTTGGTTACAAAGAACACAATGGTGCTCTAGGACAGTGGTTCTCAAATGGGGGTACGTGGACCCCTAGGGGTACGCTGGAGTACTGCAGGGGGTAGGTGAGATTTACTTTTCTGTTAATGAAAAAAAAAGACACATATTTCAAAACGCGAAGTCGAATAACTGCAGTGGCCTTCCTGTCACTGAGAATAACAAAGATCCTCAGTGAAGCACAAGTCCATGTTTCTCACTACATTAAGTACAACTTATTAAAAAGATCAGTTCAATGCAACTAATGTCGTCTCAGTGTTATTGCGTGATGTTAAAATTGGTTTGCCATGAATTTAGTGATGGATTGTAAACATTTGAAATGTAGCATTTAAGTGTTTCTCAGTTACAAGGTTGTTGTTTTAATAAATCAGACACCGATGGTGCAGCGCTGTGCTGTACCTCTTTATATAGGCATTTCTTCCCTAACAAATTGTTTTTGTGCTGATCAGGGGTACATGGCTGCATTTTTTTTTCAAAGGGGTACATTATTGAAAAGAGTTTGAGAATCACTGCTCTAGGAGGAGATTCAGGTGATAAGGTGGGGGGGGGGGTTCACCTTGGTTGGTGATCGGCTAACGGTTACACAAGCCAAAAAATCGTTATGACATCATAAAGTGGCCAAAATCTGATCAGCTCATTTTCAGACATGTTTTTATAGAAATGGATCAGGACAAAAAGTGAGAGAATCTTTTTTCCTGAAACTTTCAGAATCTCTTTACACAGAGGGGACACATGTTGATGTAGAAGAGACGTGAAAAAGAGGATTTTGCATAATAGGTGACCTTTTAATACCGCTATATGACAACAACTGCATTAAAAAACAGTCCCTTTCAATTCCACTGCTTTCTCCACTTTGTTTTTCCGACGCACACAGCTGGAGAAAATTAGCCAGGCGACAAACACGCCAGCCAGCAAACTGATGACTCCAACAACCACTGGCACCCACACAGGCAAAGAGGGGGGGCACCTGGGAACAGGAAGTGTTGGTCCAGCAGTGGAGGTGGTGGTGGTGGGGGGGGGGACGGTCACTGCGGGACTTGGTAGGCTGTTGACCTTAGTGAAGATGAAAGGATTCGCCTGTAGGAAACACATCAAGGGTCAGTGGAGTCATTCATGGAAACTTTGAAAAAGAACCAACAGCGGCAACAACAATAACTGCATTTGGAAACCCCTCAATTAATCTGTTTCTGTATTGGTTACTTATTATATACTGAACTCGACAATATTTTAGCTGTGTTTAAAGACAATTTTTGTATATGTAATATGTGCTATTATTTTTTACTTTAAATAGACATATTGATATTTCTTCAGTTTTAATTTTTTAATTTTATATTCAACACATTTGTTCTCCAGACTGAATAACTCTTAATGATTGATAAGTACGTCAATAGAGTCAATAGAATTTGGGTTGTGAGCAGTGGGATTTCCCTCCAGACTTCATAAATCTCTTCACTTACCTCAGAAGGACAGTTAATTTTTGATCGGTCATATGTGAAGTTGTTGTAGTTTTGCTTTCTTCCAACGGGCTCCAACTATTAAAACAGAAAGGGAAGTTATTTTAAAACCACCAAAAACATTTGTAAACATTGGGCATTGTGCTGCAGTAGTTTGGTTGCTCCTTGCTCACCATGTTATTCCACAAAGCTACGGCCATCTCAGCATGAGCTCGCTCACTCATGTGGAAACAGTCCACAGAGAAGAAACTCGAGTCAACCTCACCCTCCTGGTAAAAGAAAGTAGATTTTAAAATCACAGTTCAAGTTTAGTGACATTTTTAGAGCGTTTCAGATTTTATAATGGGTGTTGAGAAAATACTGAATGTTCTCTTCCAATATCAGAGTAGCACATGATAACAAAGGCCCTATGTAGCTGTGGACGTAACCGGATGTATGATTACCTAGCGTCAGGACACATTGTTTTAGGCATATGATAGCTATGTTATTAACATGATGATTCAGCCTCTATGGAGATACACATATGACAATCATGATCATTTCTGACGTGGGTCTAAGCTAATCTAAACTAAACATTGAATACTGCTTTGAACCGGTATTCCTCCATCTTGTTCAGACATTCCAAAGGGACAACATCATCACTTCTTATGGCGCATTTCCACTGCAGCGGGTAGCCCCGTTTAAGTGTCCTTAACCGTCCTCAAGCGGCCAGGCCAGTTTTTGGTGGCCTTTCCATATAGCCTAGCACCGGCTAGCGGGTACTTTTTCCCTCTTTTTCCGGCCCCATAAAATCGTGGTTCTATCAGGCCAGGCCAGGACTGAACTAGTGACGTCAACACTCTCGACTGCTGATTGGTCAGAGAGAATCGTCACAAGATCGGGCGCAAGATGGAAATGCGCCACGGCCTCGGACGGCCAGCGAGGCAGCCCGAGGCCTGAGCGAGGACGCTTAGGGACGCTTAAACGGGGCTACCCCGCTGCAGTGGAAATGCGCCATTCGAGTGTCTGAACATTCCGTCTTAGAGTGTTAAAAGTCAGTAAAATTCATGAAAGAAAGATCTTAAACTTGAACTAAATCTTATAGTTTTCACTCTTTTCACATCATTTTAGATATTTTTAGTAGCAAGATTAGTCAGCGTTGTCTCGATGTCCTCATTATATAAAATTGACTTGCAAATCAAGCCCGAAACGGCCTTTCAGTGACAAAACCTCTAGCTGCGTCGCCCATAGGGCACATATCCACGCCCATCTTACATTTTCTGTTGGGAGAGCCCTGAGACTTTAGGAGAACTGCTGTCACAGCCACATGTCACAGTCTAAATACACACAAATCAAACAAATGGTTCATAAGGGGACACAGATGCTAACCCCAAATAATTGTATCAATATTATTTACGATTTTCTGAAGATGAGGCGAAACTGTCACTGATAAACCGTAATACATTCTGAATGAGACTCAGTGCTTCACCGAGGATCTGCACCAAGTGCCAGTCACACAGTCAACATTTTTGAGGATAATTTTTAGTAATGTCCTAATGTTTCTTCGTGTATCTCTGTTACTTACTCCAATATACGGGATGAAGAAATTCTCTAAAAAGGGTTGAAGGACGACAGCAAAGTCTTCTTTTCCCTCAAAGTGATCTCCGGAGATAAGATACTGGATTTCAGCCTGGGAAGAAAGACAAAAGAACATTGGATAAAAGACAGAGCGAACCCCATTAAAACAAAAATATTTAAATGGTTAAAGAACTCTTTGTTAACCTGATACTCGCGATTGATTCGTTTAATCTCTTCAAGCTCTGGGGAGTTTTCAGATGGATTGATGACACAGGGACAGCTGGTTCTGTAAAAAAAAGAAATTGAGAGATGTCATCATATCAAAGGGTTAGCACTGAACTATCTTATCCACTTTATTATCCCAAATGTTTTCCAATTCGTAAAGATTGTGTATTTCTTCTCACTCTGCTTGAGAAAATCTATATCTTTCTTAGACTTGAATGGTTGAGGAGACACTACACCAATGTAAGGACCAATGTTAGACCGGCATTTATTGATTTGTTTTGTTTTGTTTTACCACTAGAGAGCAGCAGAAACCCGCTTTAAAAGAACAATGACCGACCTATCACCCTTTGAAATTTGTATTGCATAGCATCACCCTTCAAGTCGACACATAGCAACATTAGCATTCATTTTTTTGTGTTTCGCCAAATGTAAATCGAATACGTAACCACCTTCTTGCTCTGTTTTGGTCTCCACCAACTCCTGCTATAAATATATTTTCCCTTGAGCAGCTCCACTATGTTCTTGCATTAAAAAAAACAAACAAGAAAAACAGGCAAACCTCTGCAAGAGCGAACAGCCAAGTGTGTTCCTCTTCACTGATTTCAATGTATCTATCTGTAAGATCGGCACAACGTTAACCAGCAGCCTCGGTACCTAGAGATGCAGAGATAAGAAGAAAACATGACATCTTGTACTCAAAAGAACTGCAGATGACAATAATGTATAGCGTTTAATATATCACCTCTTTGTAAAACATGTCCAAACCGCGCATGAGATGTTGGCTGTAGTTCGTGGGTGACAGATTATTCTGCAGAAATATGTAAAATATGTTTTTCACTGCAGTTCAATAACATACAGAAGTGTGCAAGTTATTTATGTACGTACATGAATTAAAAAAAATACTTACTTGGTCTGTACAGTAATGGCAAAGATCATTCACTCCAACAAATATTGTCGCAAGTTTCCAGTCCTTTTCAAAATTCACCCCCTGTGTAAAATGTACCAAACATGTTCATGAAAGACAGAATTAGAGCTTTTCTGATACATTACTTATCTTCGATGTAATCTTACCTTATTTTCTTTAATGGCCTTGATGAGGGCTTGGACTTGCATTGGGATCTCTCTGTAGCAGAACAAATACAGTAAGGTGTTAGATGACAGCGGGAAGATTAAAAGGTTTACACAGATGGAGGAGAAAGTCAAAGAATATACACGTACAAGGTCTTAGCTCCAGCTACAGCCATGTTGAAGGCCTTCTGTCTGGAGCCCTGGCCTTTGGAGAATCCCTTTAAAGTGGGGTTAAACATCTTCAAGATGTCTGGGATTAAGAGGAAAACAACTAAGTAACAGCCCGGGTTATAATTTAAATGTAGGTTTTTGATTGTTGTCACATACAGAATATTATCTCAGAGAAACTGTGCTTAAACTCACTTGGTAATGTTGTGACTGTCCCCAAAGAAGCATCACCTCCAATGCTGCAAGAAAAAGGAAGCCAACATCAGCCTGGTTTGAAAAATATGTTGGTAAATGTAAACTTAATTAACACTACACATATGTCGTACCTCCATGATACTCCTTTGTATTCTTTGTTGAGCTCAAACAGGTTCTTTGCCTTAGCACCACTGCCTGCCTGTTAACAGAAAGCCACATATGAAGACACAGACAAATATAAATTAAATTAAAAAAAAAACGTAACCCTTGAAAAGCTTCTTTATCATGGAGGATACAGTCATTTCAAAGGCTGTGTCCTGGTGTAAAATGTGTGTATTAACAATGTAATTACAGTGTAATATTGGTGTTACATGCGTGTAATACGGGTGTAATAACAGCGCAACATGGGTATGATATGGGCGTTATAATGGTGTTACACAAGTGTAATAGGGGTGTAATAATGTGTGACATGGGCAAAGTAACAGTGTAATAACATATGGGAGAAAAACGATCATGGATTTTTATTGATATGTGATTGCCCATTTAAGGGTTAAGATGACACTGACACACTGTCAAAGATAAGTCTTACATCAAAGCCTGAATACCCGAACGTAAAATACATGATCATCACTGGTGTAAGCTTTCTGGCTGATAACAAATTGATTAGAGAGTTCATAGTTCAATGACAACAATGAACTGATATTAAAAGGTTCAGTTAAAGGTCCCATCATGTCATGGCCATTTCTACTGATCATAATTCCATTGTTGAGGTATACTAAAATAAATGTATTCAATTTTCCAAACTCACATTGGTTTCTCATACAGCATCTCTGTATAGTATGTGTATGTGCTTGTTGGAGCTCCTGCCCCCCCCCCCCCCCAAACGTAGCGGCTCCGCGGACGTAACGTAACGGCACTATATCCGAAATACGTCACTATACCCAAGAAGTAAACAATGGAAAAAGAGAAATCTCCGACGAGGCGTTCTGGGGCAGCATAGACAGGTCTTTTCTGTGTCTGACTCGCTACAGGGTGTACTTTGAGGGTTTGCGACTCTGCAGACCGTTTACATGCAGAACAAGCTTCATAACACACAAGGGGACGGGTGATAACCGGAAAAGCATGACATGGGACCTTTAAATGTCGAATGTATACGGTCAAATCACACATGTAAAAAAACATAATCACTATATTTTAAGTACCAATTTATTTTCTAATGCTTAATTGAACTACTGCCTTTTTTAAATAGCAACCGAAGTCCCGTAAGGTGATATTATCCTATTTGCAGAAGTTATCATCTTGTAGGAACAAGTTAATTATCTCTTGTGCACACGATAAAGAAAAATCACCTTACTGGACTTCAGGGGCTCGGTTTGTCTCCTTCTTTGTACTTAAACTCTAAACCGGATATCTTTGCAACACTTACCGTTAAAGAGTCTCCCAGTGCTGCCACCACTTTAATGTCAGCTGGTCTCAGCTTATGAACTAAAAGACAAAAAAGAGATTACATTTGACAAGATAAGCCACAAAAACATCTCTTAACAATCTTATATTCAGCATTTGAAGCTGGGCCAGATCTGTGTTTGAGTAATTGGGCAAAAATGTCATAATAAAGGCTTATTTTAATTTGAGTGGTCTGCGGGAGAAATGGACTCCTGCATTTCCTGTTAGCTCTGTTTTCAGGAGAAAATATAGCCAGGAGATATTGAACAATCTCAGGTCTTTCAGAGAGAAAGCGTTGACTGATCTAGAAAATACAGATGCACATGCCTTCAGATGTTTAAAGATGAATGACTGATACATTTACAGGTTACTGACAGTAAATAGAAAACTGCCTATCCGGCTCTACCTCTTAAATTACAATATGTTTTATGTCATTATTGCCAAATTACATAAAAAATAAACTGCCTATTCTGGCTTTAACAAGCTTTTATTTTAAGTATCTCCTACTTTCTCGCAGATGAAAGAGAATGTGTATATACTTGATGTGAAGCATAATTTGTATGTGAAGCATCTGTTATCTTGATGAGACATTGAGACAATTTATGGTGAACATTGGTGCGGTTGATATAAGCCATTTCACTCTCAGTGCCATAAGTGGTGTTTAAAACTGTCTTTGTTTCATCTTCCAGATAAAAGAGGCCATTGAGTGTCATATCGACGGACTGCTGATAATGCAGGGAGGACTGTCTCACCCGAAGTTGGCACAGAGTCGGATGGAGCAAGGTCCACACAGGAAAAATTACTTCCCCAGTTCTGTGAGGGAGAAAATATCAAAAGATACAATTAATTCAGATATTAGATGGATGGACTGGTTTTTTATAGACATCCAAAAAACCAGTCCATTCAGCTTTATTAAGTTAAAGTAAAACATAACACTTATCATATCTGTACTACAAGTCACTTCTCTTTTAGAGATCTTACCGGAATAGGTCCAGGTGTTGGAGAGGGACCAGCATATAAGTAATTGCTGTTTTTATAGGTCCGGATGAATGGTGATGTCTGTAGAAAAACAAAAATGCTTAAATGACATGATGGTTTTAAAATGTATGGAAGTAATGTACACCAAAAAACATAATCTACTTTTATAACAGACGTTTTGGAAATGTTATTTATAGCATTTTTACCACAGGATTTAACAATCACATGATTTGTAAAAAAAAAGCACATTCATCAGCTTTTAAAGAATTCCCTATTTATGCACAATTTACCTTGGTAGGACACTTCAGGTCAACGTCTGCAGTGAAATCCTGTATGGTTGTCTTATTGCCCAGAGGTTCCAGCTGGAGGAACAAGAGTGTATTTTTAATATTAAAAGAAATACCGCCATCTTGTGAGATCTTCAAACAAGCAAATATACACAGTTATATCTAATCTACCTGTCTTGTTATCCGAGGCTAGCCATTAGCTGTCTGAAGCTAATGTGGTGTTACAATAGGGGGCTAACTGTATGTAAATTCAGCTGTTCTGTATTTTACTTTAATTAAAGCTCATCAGTGATTAGAAGAAATTAGAAGTGGAAGTCGGCGTAAATGCTAACTATTAAGTCAAACACTCCTAATTTCAATGACTCCAATAGGACATGAGTGCAGTATTAGTGTGTACTGTTGTGCAATAAAGTTTAGTTGTTAATAGAGATACTAACCATGTTGTTCCAGAGGGAGCGAGCCATCTGCGTCTGGGCCTTCTGGCTGAGATGGAAGCAGTCTGCACTAAAGAATGAGCGATCAGCACGACCGTTCTGTGAAAAGGGGGGAAGAGTTACGTTAAACGTATGAACTTTAGTATTGTTTATCAACTTGTGAAACATATGAAAAGACTAGGAGTTCGGCCAATGCAACATAGTGTAGGCTATAAAGAAGAAACAAAAATCAAATTCTGTATCATAGACATAATAGCTGTCCCCTGAACAGTATCTATGGACTTAAGCCATCTGTCTTTTTGTCAATCTCATTGAACTTTTGTCAAGAAAGCAAATGTTGAATCAATTTGAAAGTGGTAAACCATTTCCTACGAACTTGATTCTGGTGCTTAACCTGTTGATGACTGATATGAGAGAGAGAGAGAGAGAGAGAGAGAGAGAGAGAGAGAGAGAGAGAGAGAGAGAGAGAGAGAGAGAGAGAGAGAGAGAGAGAGAGAGAGAGATCAAGCTCCCATAAAGTGTGTGTAGTCACATGATAAAGACAGAGCTTTGTTACTGACCGGCAGTCTGGGGAATATGAGATGCCTGAAAAAAGGTTGGACGACCGCAGTGAAGTCTGAGCGAGTGTCGTACCGTTTTGACTCCACAAGCTCTCCCAGTGAACGCTTATACAGAGAAAGAGTATGTGTTTATTCCTGAGAGGGAAACTGGACTGTTTCACAATCATATGTTGTCTTTCCTACCTGATAGCCTCTGTTGATGTCATCTACTATTTGCAGAGCTTTAGAGTTTTGTTTAGGTAAGATAACACAAGGACACAGAATACTGGAAAAGCAGGAATAAGAAGTTATTTCATTGGTTTTAAATATCTCAAGGGAATTGTTAAGGGCAGAGAGATGAGTGATACTCACTTGACCAGCCAAGTTGGGCATTTAAGGGATTTGTCCATGTGCATTTCTCTTAGTGGGGTAATATGGAGAGTCTCTACTAAGTTCACCAGAGCTCGGGGCACCTGACGGAGACAATTCATGTTTAAAAACAGGCCAACATATATAATGAAATTCAGCTGTTTGTCTGTTCACTTTTTACCTCTTTGTGAAGATAATCCAGGCTGACTCGGACATGACGAATAAAATTATCTTTAGAGTAAAATAGCTGTTGAAAAAAAAGAAACAGTTTCAGGTTTGGCCCCTCGAAGAAATGTATTTTATATAATACTCCACATCAGCACTCACGGAGTTGGAGCAGTGGTCGCAGACGTCATTTCCACCAATGAAAAGGGTGATTACTTTCCAATCTGATTCAAAATCGATTCTCTGTACAAGAAATAAGAATGTGAGGGAATGTGAGCAGTTTGTAGTGTTATTAAAAAGAAGAAATCTTTATATGAATAATTACATTTCCCTCATTGGAAGTAATGAAATCCACAATAAGATCCTTTCCCCTCTTGTTTTGCTGTATACAATGTGCCAAATAATTTAAATCGTGTGTTCTGGTACACTGCTTCTATGTATCAATGTAGATTTCTTCACTGTTGTAGATGTCGTATATTCAAGCGCAAGACGGTTGTATAGTGTGTTTTGCCAATTTTAAAACAGGTAAAGAAAAATATCAACTTGTAAACTCACTGAGTCATTTTTCATCCTCGCAACCAGGGCTCGCACCTGGGGTAATAGGTTACTTAAAACACAAAGGAAAAATAACACAACATTTTACTGAGACAATATTTAATATTATGACAATCATTTATTCCTTCTGATGTTTACTTTCTTTCAGCTTTTATCTTTCTATTTTCAAAATCTAAAGCTAATATATGTTTTAATTAAGGTTGAAAAAAGCTTATACAAAGACTAGATTTACATCAAACTAATCTTTTAACAATTAATCGGGGACATTTTCTCACAGTCTGTAAATGTATTTATATAAATTGTATATAGCTTTCTTTTCCTTTTTATGCAAGGATACAGATTGTACAATTTCAATGTAAACAACTGGACAATTATGGTCTCTTGAAGTTAAGTTTAAAAAGGAAGTAACTATCTCACATATTTAATAATATAAACACGAAAAAAGGTAAGAGGCAGCTGGTGCCTTCAATAGTAAAACTCACTTGCTCGTTGCTCCTGCTACGGCCTGGTTGAGGAAAGACTCAGAAGATTCCTGTTTTCCCTTTCCAACAGAGAAGCCCGTCAGGTTTTGGTTGAAATATTTTAAGATGTCTGTTATAACAAGGAAAGGAAAATTAAAAACACCAGAGATACAAAGACTGACTTGACCATGTTATTTAAACCAGACACAAACTCACTGGGCAGCGTGGTGATAGTGGTGAGGTTTTCTTCTCCACCAATACTGCAAAAAATGATAATACCATGTTGAAACGATGTTCTTAGATGTATTTTATTTACAATATACACATTTGTTGTTTGGATATTTGTGTTAATCTTTATCTAAAAAATACAAAACCTTGCAACTTTTATATTATCTGTTTCATATCTCCGAATGGACATGAATATAATTTTATAAATATTTTCATATGGAAGTGAGCAGTAGACACAGCATTATACAACATTTTTAAAAGTATGTTGCTCAATACAAATATTTGAAATGCAAAATAATGACTTGAAATTAGATCACTTTTCTAGTAAATAAACAGATGGTCCGAGAAACCACATGTATACCAACACTTAAAGGTGGGGTAGGTAATTTTGGAGAAACCAGCTCGAGTGCGCTAGAATTTGAAAATACACAGCCGGAAAAAATCTTCCACTTCCTTACAGAGCCCCTCCTCCAACACACACGAACGCGCACATGACCAATGAGGGCACGAGATAAGTTTGTGCCCCGATGGAAGGCTGACAGGCAGGTAGGCCATCCAGTTATTTTAGCCGGGCCGGCTCAGATGATTGGTCGTGCTTTTTACAGCGCCACGGCTTCCACAGATGAATTTTTTTTTATGTATTGTCAAAGCATTTAAGATATTCATTGCTATCGGGATGTTAAGAGCATTCCATGGAATATAACAAAAAGTGTTTCTGAAATAAATTACATACCCCACCTTTAAAGACCAATAACACAAGTATTATGTTGCAATGTTGTTTCATAGTTGTGATTAAAAGTCTTAAATTACCTCCAGGATAAACCTCTGTACTGACGCAGGACGTCCAGGACGTTGTTCTTACTCGATGCGATACCGTTGCCTGCCTGACAGATACAACAAAACAGGACATGGTTCAGTAACATGGAGACATAAGACAGAAGTTCCCCAAATATAACATTATAACAGGCTCGTCTTGATTTATTTCTTCATACTATTATGAAACTATTATTGTTTCCATTTCTCTAGTATAATTATGTAATAAATGTCCACCAAAGCCTTGAAATCATAGGACTGCTCACACACTTAAATTGTCATGAGTTTAAGTCTGATTTATTTTTACATTATTATTGATTATTCCACAAATCAGACAGGGGACATTATTACATCTTTTACATTTGCTATCATTTATCTACCTTTTTTCCTAAATAATTTGTTTAATACGGCAATACAGCCTACTACATATAACCAGTGGCGGCCGGCCCATAGGGGCGCTAGGGGCACCGCCCCACCTCTTCCCACATACAAAAAAATATATAAAAAAAAATATTTATTTATTTTTCAAAAATATATATATTTTATATTTAAATGTTTAATGAACAAGGTAAATATCATACAATTGGTATCAGTAAAATGTATAATTTACAATAAAATCTCGTTTAAAATTGTGTTACGATGTCTAAAGTTACTGATAAGTCACATGTTTCCTGCCTGGCCTTGCCCGTGGCATTAGTTTATCATTACCGGGCGC
Organism: Pseudochaenichthys georgianus; assembly: GCF_902827115.2. Classification (NCBI taxonomy): domain Eukaryota; kingdom Metazoa; phylum Chordata; class Actinopteri; order Perciformes; family Channichthyidae; genus Pseudochaenichthys; species Pseudochaenichthys georgianus. The sequence continues at coordinate 28,600,347 of NC_047526.1, read as the reverse complement.
CGTGCAAGTAGCCCCCGAGCCAAACAGCAGCAACCAGCACGTTGCAAAAGTCTCAATAGTAAACTGTGCCGCCGAAACATAATTTCAGCCAATCAGCGCCGTCAAATATTTTGGTCACGAGGGCGCCCACGTTGCTTACGTGCGTTGACGTGAGTTGTTTTTTAGACTCGTGAGTGACCAAGGTGACGCGGTCCTCGCCCAATTCCGTTCAAGAGATAATCTCCAATCCTTTCGAAAGGAGAAGTTTGGGAGATAAACTGTTGCTTAAAGACCTTGGACCGGACCAACCCGATTTGTATATATCGCAGCAAGCTCGTGAAAAAGACAAAACGTATCAACGAGGCTTCTCACGTAGCTGGTACACCAGAAAGGCATGGCTAGCTGGATGCAAACAGGTAAATGCTGTCTTTTGTTTCCCATGCTTGCTCTTCAAACAGCCGGGGACAGATACGATCTGTTCAGAAACTAGACAAAAGTTAAACAAGTACACACCACAGACTGTCTGTGTCATGACGAATACAGTCGCTGCTTTATTTATGTCTGTAGGCCGTTGTTGTGAGTGTGGACAGTCGGAGCATATATAATGTTAGCTTAGCCAAGCTCCATTTAGAAAACAAGCATTTTAAAAGGTTTTTCGCCTGCCGTCTGTCTGCAGACTTGTCAAAGCATTAATTCATGGTTTTTACTAACCGGTATCAGTATGTTGTTACTTCGGCATCATTTTTAAAACGTGTATTACAATTAAATCACGGTAAAATATGTTCATTTTGTTGTAGTTGTAGCTCCCGAGCGCGTCTTGTTTGAATGATGCGAGTAAACACAGCTGGCAGCCGCGGTGAAACTCGAGCGACTAGAGCGATGCGATAAGAGCGTTTAGAGCGAAGCGAATATTCGCATCGCGTCCGGTCTGAACGCAGCATTAAAGCGAGCTCCGCGCTGCACTGGAAACGCGCCATTACATCACCAGAAGTCCTAATTTAAGGGGTCATTTCTCCCAAAAGAAATGTTTTACTCACTATATCAACAGCCCCACCAAAAATATCTTCCACCAGCCGCCACTGCATATAACATATTGTAGTAACTATAAATTATTTAAAATATCATCCAGCAGAATGAGGTTATTTTACTGGCCAAGTGGATGTTTAAAATGGAAAAAAAGTTCAATCTGGTCCTACTTCCCGGATCTTTTCTCAGTTTTTTAAAATATTTGTACTTATATTTGATACTTGAGATTAAATGCATTTTTCTTTTAACCTGTTTTTTCTCCTTAAAATATTGATAAAATGACTCACTGTTAGAGAGTCTCCCACTGCAGCCACAACTTGAATATCTCCAGGCCGGAGTTCATGGACTGAAAATGAAGAAGACATCTCAAAAAAGTCAGGACAGTAAAGACTTTGAGAGTAAAAGACAGTAATATAATACTCAAAAGTAATATAATACTCAAAACTTATGTGTAATTGTATTGTAGTATAGGACGCAAGAATTAATATGTGATACAAAACGCCATAAAAGGTCACTTAAACAGAGGTAAGCAGAAGACTAAGAAATTGTAGAGGACTGATAAATATACATCTTAATAACAAGTGAGAGGGGAATTCAACATAAAGTGTGTTTTCTTTGTCAGATAAGTAGTTATGTGACACCGTTGTTTTTGATGGTTGTGTTCTGATGAACAAATAGAGATTACATTATCAGCAGCAGTCATAAAAGATAACACACTGTAGGAAGGTAACTTTAACAAGCAAGTAAGAGGCATGCACAAGGGATAAATAATTCAATAAAAAGTGATATATCTGATAGAATAAAGGAAAAACAACATTAGGTGTGTGTGAGCTGGAGTCAGTAAAACATCTGTTTGCCACATTTTTGATTGTATTTTCATGTGTTGTGTTCATTTAAGTTATAAAGTTAGATAGTTAGTTAGCATCCATATAATGTTTTTTGTAACGTATAACAATGATAAAGAGAAATATATAAAAAATAAATTCTCCCTTCCCCTTTTTAAATTGTCCCTAAAAAGCATCATTTTAATTTTTATAAATTGTGTTTTCTTCATAGGTTAAGAAGATGTATACATGTGTCTCTTCCTGATCTCTCCTGCTGCATTTCTTATCTTCTCATAATCTGGATTTTATGTGTGTGTGCAAATAAAATAAAACTTTACCTGAGGTGGGTGGGGAGGGTGAGGCGCTAAAGTCCTCACAGGGCATCTCTGTGCCTGTAAACTGAGTGGACACACAGAGAAAGTCCACAGTCAGAACTAGACAGGAGGCGTACAGCGCTGCCAGCATCTTCATCAGGGCTCAATGTCGCTCTATACTCACAGGGTGAAGACGAGGGGACGCATCGCTGTGATGATATGAAGGAGAGTTTCCCTCCGTCCTCAGGAAGGGCCGGTCCTTTGAGGAGGAGGAGGAGGAGGAGGAGGAGGAGGAGGAGGAGGAGGAGGAGGAGGAGGAGGAGGAGGAGGAGAAAGAGGAGAAAGAGGAGAAAGAGGAGATGTGAAGGATGTACGTTTGTCTCACTGAAATCTGTATTGCATCTAATGGTGCATTATTAGTATTATAACATGTGAATGTAAGGGCGGTAAAGTGAGTTTGTAGCACAGTTACTCACTTCAGTTGGACATGGCAACATGATGAGTTTTTCTTTGTCTTCTGTGCTATGTTGGTCACTCGTGGGCTGCAGCTGAAAGACACACAACCCATTGTCTTCATGCATGCGACAGAGGGAACAATGACTCTGTATGTTTAAGTATATGTGTGCAGCCGGGGAAGATACATAAGAACATCTACATCTTGTATTCTGCTTCAAGTACTTTTTGATAGCCTTCCTTTCCAATGAAATCCACGCATATCTAAAAATGTGGTGATTTTGAGTTTATCTGATAAACTGAAGGAATTGAATCTGCTTTAATGTGTTAAGAAATGTCATATTGTTCCTAAGATAAATACATGATGGCAAAAGGTAAATGGATTGCATTTGTACAGCACCTCATCGGTATTTACAAGCCCTTAAAGCGCTTTTACTGTAAGTCAGCATTCACCCGTACACACACATTCATACAGAAGCAGAGGCGCCCATACATCGTTTGTTAAGTATCTTAAAGGATACGATGACATGTCGCCTGCAGGGGCTGGGATATAACCCGCAGACTTTCAAATGTTAGATAAAGACACTACCTTACAGCTACAGTTGCTATTATTTGGTTATTTAACAAGCGATGCTTCAAGATGAACTTGTAGAATATGATTTTTTGTTGTTCTTAAAACTCCACATCATTATGTAAAGGAGTTAAAATTGGCACAACCTTAAAAAGCTAAAAGCAGCAGTAATAATAAGCCATGAACATTGCATATAATAGTAAAGTATGGTAAAACACCAACAGGAAAAACGTTTTGATTGCAGGAATTTGACTTGTTGTAGTGGAGTATTTCGTCCACTGTGCGGTGTGTGTGTGTGTGTGTGTGTGTGTGTGTGTGTGTGTGTGTGTGTGTGTGTGTGTGTGTGTGTGTGTGTGTGTGTGTGTGTGTGGGTGTGTGTGTGTGTGTGTGTGTGTGTGTGTGTGTGTGTGTGTGTGTGTGTGTGTGTGTGTGTGTGTGTGTGTTTCTGAATGGGAGGGAGATTAGATTGCTTTAAGCCTCACCAGGTGTGTCCACATCTGCACCATCAGGTTATCAGTGTGTTTTGACGCTTGTGACACAGATCCAGGCTTCCCACTCTGTCAAGAAAAAGAAAAAAACACCACATTGTACAGAAAGATACAGAAAGTACATTTCCAGTTACTTAACGTGGATTCTTTATCGGTCATCAGCACAAACTGTGATAAATCAGAGGGTTATGCTCCTTGTTTATAAAGGATATGATTAGAATACATGTAAAATACTGTGACCTCATTACTACTATCAACAAACAAAAACAGGCTAAACAAACAAAGATAGCCTACAGATACAGGGATGTCGGTTTGACATGTTTTGTGTCCAGTTGCTTCATTGGAGAAATAAGTGTACCTAATATTTGAGATCTGTCCGTAATAAACCTAAATCAGGAGTCAAAGGATACTGTTTTGATATACTTCCCTGACTAAAGTCCACAGTGAAAAGTGATAACAGTTCCCCTCCAGTAACAATAAGGAGAGGATACAAAATGGTGCCTCTGAACTCACAGAGACAGAGGAAGGGTCTGCGGTGAAAGGTGCTTCCTGCACAATGACGGTGAAGTCATCTCTGTCACTGTACCAGCGCTTCTGAACCATGAGCTCATCCAAAGACACCTGGTCAGGGAAAAGGAGATGACAAGTTATATTTCACAGCAGATCCAAGGACTGAAGGAAGCGATGAGATATTCTGGTGTGAATAATGGACAGACCTGCAGAGCATGAGTCAGCATGGCCCTCTGAAGTCTGGCTTCTCCTTCACTCTCCATGCAGCGACACTTCCTGGCAGAAAAACATTTGAACTCCTTTATACGCAATATGCAAATTTACAATTAGGTCTGAGGCCTAAAATGACGATGTACTGGGTGGAGTGCAGGATGGAGTATTGTTCCAAGAAGAAATGTGTGAGTAAAGCCATGGTTCCTTGACAAGTAACTCTCAATATGTGTGCTTAATTTTTACAACCAAATGTATGAACCTACAATATCAGAGAATATCTGTTTATTTTTCACGTAAATCATTTTCACATTCTTTTTTTTATCGCAAATTCACCACTTAAATCTCAGAGAACCTCCTTTTTTGTACCTATACAATGTCCCTTATATGGCATTATTTATGCATATTACTATTCGGAGTAAAACATTTAATGTTACATATAAACTCACTTGTTGTGGAAACCGTCACTTTCTCCATCCCACAATGCAACACTGACAATAGTCCGCTTCAGCTGCAACACAGAGAATAATTTTTTTTAATAAATGTATGAAAACACAAAATGCAGCGACTGAATGAAAAGCTATTGTGAAATCTACCTGAGAGTGCAGCAGCTGCAGAGCTTCATCCACCTCTTCAACCACGGCTGCAATAACAGAACTAACCTGCACACAAACACAGCAGCAGCAGTTAAACTCTGTAGACTGTGAGGCAACAAATAAAGAGTTCAAATCGTTCTGTAAACACACAATATTTATGCAGTTTTACATTAAAATGTAAGTATTTTTCTCTGTTTACCTGCTGCTGATCACAGACACAGAGCTCATCCACCTGAGCAAGGAGAAGGACCAGCTTCCAATCTCTATCCACATCAACAACCTGTAGCGGGGAAAAAACAAACATCAAAGAGATAGATGGATAGATAGATAGATAGATAGATAGATAGATAGATAGATAGATAGATAGATAGACAGACAGACGGACGGACGGACAGACAGATAGATAGATAGATAGATAGATAGATAGATAGGTAGATAGACAGATAGATAGATAGATAGATTGATAGATAGATAGATAGATAGATAGATAGATAGATAGATAGATGGATAGACAGATAGATAGATAGATAGATAGACGGACGGACGGACGGACGGACAGACAGACAGATAGATAGATAGACAGATAGATAGATAGATAGATAGATAGATAGATAGATAGATAGATAGATAGATAGATAGATAGATAGATAGATAGATAGATAGATAGATAGATAGATGGATAGACAGATAGATAGATAGATAGACAGACGGACGGACGGACAGATAGATGGACGGACGGACGGACAGACAGATAGATAGATGGATAGACAGATAGATAGATAGATGGATAGATAGATAGATAGATAGATAGATAGATAGATAGGTATATAGATAGATAGATAGATAGATAGATAGATAGATAGATAGATAGATAGATAGATAGATAGATAGATAGATAGATAGATAGATAGATAGATAGATAGATAGATAGATAGGTACTTTATTGATCCCAATTTGGGAAAGTGTTGCGTTGCTGCAGCATAAAGCAGCATAGATATATCCCTTAGAACTTACCTGATTGTTTTGGAGGTAGAGGGTAACTTCCTTTGCCTGCTCCACCAGCGTGCTACGAACAAAATGAATCAGGGAGAAAGAAACAAATAATTAGATGCAGGCAGGGTCGTTGCTACAATATTTATCATATCAGAAAATGGTGTCTGTACCTGTGTTGAACAAACTGAGCGGCATACAGGTTTGTTTCAGCTGAGAGAGGAGCGATGAGTGCAGGATTGAATAAAGTCATCAGCTCTGAAGAAGATAAATAACAACAGTAGAGATTAAACAGTTACTCCATTAACAGCGTTGTCTTTTATTTGTGTATTGCCTATCTATAGATACTATATACTGTAGATATACATCTTTCTGCTGTTGATATGTTTATCTTTACTTGTTATGATTATATTTGTATTTTATTGCAAAATACTGAAATGCCTTTTCAACATGCTGATTTAACAAAACAATTTCCCAATTTGGGATCAATAAAGTACATCTAATCAAATTGCAGAAAAGTATGATATTTGAATTATCGTTTTAATTACATTTAAAGTAAAAAGGTCAAAAAAAAATTAAGTTTGTACAGTTAGCAAAGCATGTTTTACTATTTTAGGGATTCAAAAAATAGTTAGTTGTAGCTCTAAGACAAATTGTGTATTAATGGGCTTCATAATAATGAAATGTACTTATGTATAAGCCTCTGCATATTTAGTCTACAACAATAAAATAGAGCATCATTCTAATAAAACTAACTATTACTGAAAAAATTGCAGTGTTTCAAAAGGTTTTTAAATCCTAAAGAGACATTTTAATCATGAGAAACAAATGTAAAATCCCACTGTAATGAACTGAACTTCCTGCATTGCATCGGTCAGTGCTTTGTCTCTTTGAATTTAATAACTCTTTATTTCATGAATGGCTTTAGTAGAAAAGATAACAGACAGACCGGGTGTGACGCAAGAGTATTGGGGTTCATTGTTTGAAATAATCACGGTCAGTGTAGAAAAGATACTGCGCAGTAGTGTATAAGAGCTCATATCAACCTCCTCAGATGAATTACAACATGTATTCAGAATGTGTGACACTAATTGTGAAAGTTACATGTTGGCAATAAATCAAAATGTCACAAGACTGTTTGAAGGCGGCCAAAAAGATAGGTAATAAAAAGTAAACGATTTAAGAAACATTGGGCTATAGGCCAGATACATTCAAACTTTGAATCTTACCTCCGAGTCTTGATACCACTGTGGACAGCTCAGTGCTGACGGTAGAGAAAATATAAAAGTGGATTATTTTCATTTCATGTAATCGTTTATTTGAGTAGGGACAATTCACATTAATGAACACTTTAGACAAATAATGCTTCGAGTGTAAATATGCCGGATCTTAGCTTTCAGATCATTTCCATCCGTAGTCTCTCACATACAACATATAAGAACATGGCATTTGTAAACATAGCAAAAAATAAATACATGATATGCAAAAGAGCAAGAGCAGCACACACAAGCATTTACCACATGGCAGTACAATGTAGCAGCAACCACATATTAAGTGCAAGAGATGCATAAAGTGCAAAAGGAGACACCCCTGTGTTAAAGTGCATTTAGCGGTGATTGCACGTTTGTTTGTTTCTCAACCATTCTTTGAGTTGACCTTTAAAACTATTGAGAGTGGGACAATCCTGTATATCAGTTGGGAGGCTGTTCCACAACGAGCTGCCTTTAATGGAAAGTACATTTTGTCCAAAAGTGGTCCGTCTGCGGTGGACCTCACAGTCTCCTCTGGTTTCTGACCTAGTGCAGCGTCCAGTATGTTTTTTGTGGATGAATTCCCCTAAGGGGGGGGGGGGGGGGGGGGGTCCATGTAAACATTTATAAAAAAAACACATACTTTCAAAAGACTTAAAATGGTCAAAACTCAAGAAATTGTGTTTTTCAAGGACGGCACAGTGGTGATATGAATTTGGCTTTCTGTCAAACACCTTGATTGCTCTCTTGTACAGCTGTTCTATTTGTTTCAGGTTATGTCTCTAAATGATTTAACCGTACACCTTCTGGTGCAAATATGACATCAAAGCTAGTCACCTGTGCATGTGAAGTCCAATGGAGGAAAGCACAGCAACATCTGAGGGTGTTACGCGGTTGACTTGAGAGAGAAAAAACAATAATTCAAATTCAATCTCACAAGAATTTGCAAACAAACAATAAAACATGTATTTAGTGGAGCTATACATTTGAGCCTTTGCAGACCATTTACATGCAGAACAACATATAACACCCTACAGGAGTAACTCAAATGTGTACTTAAGTACTTTAGTTACTTAAGTAAATGTATTTAAGTTGCATTAGACACCTAATGTTATACTCATACAGTATATTTAGTGATATGCTGGAGAATTCCACGGAAAGGCATCTTCAAAATCAATTGTGAAGGTTTTGTAAATCAAATATGTACATTATTTTAAATGATGCAGCTCATTTACATTCACGTGGGGGATATCCCAAACGTTTAGCCCATAATATAAGTTGGGCTTCAAAGCTCTCACTTACCAGTTAAAGGGGGCGACTGAGAGGGGAACATCGGAGTGCAAGGAAGTCCAGTTACTAAAAACGGACAAGAGCATTATGATATATATGCATAATTTAATGGTTCAAATATGATTTTTAATTAAAAAAAAACAGCCATGCAGATTATCAAAATGTGCCTGCTGTACAATACACAATACTATTCTGTTTATATATTGTTTCCTTACAAGACTTGTTGTACCACAAACATGTCAAACACATCAGAACGTATATGCACAGCTCAAGAGTCCTCAGAGACACACACAAATATAACATAACGATAGAATTATTATTTACTGGATCAATGATCAACTACGGTAAGATCCCTCATCACTTTTAGGAGCTGAGGAGCCATGCATATTTTTAATTCACACACTTCGTGGTCATTTCATAATCGGTCAAATCCAACTTAAACACGCCAAATGAGCCTTCAAAAGTTGACTACATGCATAAGGTTTAGATCCTTTGTAGAAGTTTGAAATTATCAGTTCCAAATGTAAGGCGAGACACCCCAGGTGAATAGGGTACTTTTTTTTAACTTAAAGGTATCAGCTAGAAATGTCTCCAGTCAATTACTTACAATAAGGCAATTGTCTTTTGTATTACAAGTTTTCTGAAATAGCATGTTGAAATATGCAAATTAGAGAAGGGATATTGGATATATCTTTTTATCACTCCATAAATCAGAAAATACTGTCACAGCCCTAAAATATCGATTTTCGCCATGTTTTTAGGTATACAATGTTGTATAAGGAATATAACTGGAAGGTTTGGTGTCTCTACGTGCTACTGAAGTTGAAATTTCGAACTCAGAGTAGGAGAAAAAACTCATTTTGAGAAAACGACCTTTAAAGATTGCAGTGAGGCGCTAGCTAAACCCTCCTGTTCTTTGGTTGACAGCTTGCGCCTCGACGCACTCCGTGAAGGTATTTCATGTTCGGGGTAATTTCTTTTTGTATAACCTTGCTTCGTGCAAGTGACAATTGTTGTCGTCTTCTCTGTGAACGTTTTTTTCGCCGTTCTTTTGGCATTTTGAGATTTCAATTTCTAGCTGAAAGCTAACCAGGAAGTGTTTTAGCACACCACGTGACGCATCTGAACGAATCACGTTGTCATAAATTGACACCAGCCAATGAGATTTCGTTTCTTGGTTTAAGATTTCACGATTGGTTTGCTGATACTAAGGAAATTACCATATTTGGATCCGATGAGATTGTGCAGGAGAGACACAGTTTTCCAGGGATACCTCTGTTGACATGGTGCACACAGCGGTCGCGGTACTTTATGTTACGTTAGAAAGCTAACTTTTGGTGAATTTAGGAGAAATCTACAGACGCAAATAGAAAAACTATAGTAAAAATAAACACTTAAATGTGTATTTTGTACGTTTTCCTTCCAAAAGCCTGAAAGAAAACATGTTATGGAATCAAAATAGCACACAATCTCAACATTGACCAGTACTTGAAAAACGATGTTTTTGCCTGCCGTGTCTCGCCTTAGAAATTAAGCAAACAGCGCAAACCTTTTGTCCATGTGAGCTCCAGGACTGTGATCAGAACCAGCTGTGGAAACATCATCTCTCTGATTTTCTCAGATTATTCCTCGTTGATCTTTTCTGCAGCTGTCCTCTCTCTCTGATCTCTCTTTCTTTGTCACTATCAGTTATACCTGTTCAGGGTAATCTGATAATGACAAATCATACATATGCACAGAAGGGGAGTGACTTGACTTCTTGTTCAAGGACACAGCCATAAGGTTTTATGATGGCACTGATCATTAATTGTCTATTGCAGGGGTCCTCAAACTTTTTCCTGTGAGGGCCACATAACTTTTCCCTTCTCTGATGGGGGCCGGGGTCAGTTTGTAACAGAACAAGTGTGACGATCGCAGGGGTGTCTAAACGTAAACATTTATTGTTTTCTAGAAAGCCACACATAACCAAATATTAATAACCCTTTCCGGGATCTTCACAGAAAAAAAAGTCAGGAAATAAATAATAACACTATTAATGAAATAAATAACACTATTTATGAAATAAATAATAACCAAATAACCCTCTCTGGGATCTTCACAGAAAAAAAATAAAGTCTGGAAATATATAATAACACTATTTATGAAATAAATAATAACCAAATAACCCTCTCTGGGTTCTTCACAGAAAAAAAGTCCATTGAACATTAACTTTCTGTTGTCAGAGCAGAATCTCTTACTCAAATGACTTGAGCAGTCTCTCAAAGTTCTTGTGTTCCTTCCTTATAATCCTTTTGTAGGTTCCAGTAGGCTTGTAGACACCGCTGTTTGCAGCTCTCTCTCATCAACTTCCCTGTGAAAACCACAAAGCAAGCAGGCTGAGAACCCGAACTAAGTGATACAGCACCTACACAGCACAATACATTTCACAACCAGTATGGTTGTGGAGATGGATTTTATCGCAGTCGATTTTATTATGATTACATTTGTTTATACTCAGAATGACTCATTCAAGTCAGAAAAGTGAGCTGTATGTTCATCAGTGTGAACCGTGGGCCTGCATCTGGCTGGTGAGAAGTTGAATGTCAGGTTCCATTCTAGTCACAGCCAGTCTCAAACACTGATGCAGATGTTCATCTGTCAATCTTGATCTCATCGGAGTTTTCAGGTGTTTCATGTGTGAAAAGGTTTGCTCGCAGATATATGTGCTGCCAAAAAGTGTAAACATCTTCATTGCGTGTTTTTTTATGATAGGGTACGTGTCATTTGGGACTGCGGTCAACTCAGCCGTCTCTCGCATTTGCTTGGTCAAATGAGCAGCGCTTCATTTTTGAGTGCGCGATTAATAGCGTCTTTACGGTAATCGACGAGAAGCGGAACTGACGGTAGTACATGTGCTTATGCTATATTTGATCAATCAATCAATCAATGATATTTAATGAGGGATCAAATGAATTTTAACCATAAGTTCTTAATAAAATTGGTACTGTTGGACTCAATACATGTTAGACTACTACCACAAATACAATCAAGTACTTTGACTGTGTACTATTTGAGTAATACTCTGTCAAACTCCCCTCCAGAGTACAATAATGCACGTTTTCTGCCATCTTTGATGAGAGATACAATGATTTTTTGCAATAAGTTCTTAATAAAATTGGTACTGTTGTATTCAGTACTACTTGGATTAGTAGCACAAGTACAATCAAGTACTTTTACTGTGTACTTTTTGAGTAATACTCGTTTAAAGTACTGTCCTGAGTACACACTTTAATGTATTCTGCTATCTTTGATGAGAGATAAAATGATTTTTTGCAATAAGTTCTTAGTGAAATTGGTACTGTTGGATTCAGTACTACTTGGACTCTTACCAAAAGTACAATCAAGTACTTTTACTTTGTACCTTTTGAGTAATCCTTTGTCAAACTCCACCCCTGAGTACAATAATGCATGAGATATATAATTATAATAATATAATTTAATTTATAATAATAATAACTCCTAAATATAATAATATATTATACATATATTAAAAGACAGCAGCGTCATAAGAGGCCAACAAGAGTGACAAGTGTGTGTCACTGAAGGAAAGTTGTGAACAGCTATCCAGGCCAGTCTCTAAAGACTTTCCAAAGTGTAACAATGCTGTTGCTGGAGTACTGATCTAGTGGATCTAGTGTTCATATTATGTGTTTACCATATCCTGTTAAAATACTCTGTCCAACATAGTCAGTATTGTGAAGAACATTTTTCTAACGCTTATTATATATCAGAATCAGAAACATGTTTATTACCAGGTAGGTTTACACGTACGAGGAATTTGACGTGGTAAAAAAAGAATACATTATTGTACTCTGGAAGGGAGTTCAATCATTTTATCTCATCAAAGATAGCAGAAAACATGCATTATTGTACTCAGGGGTGGAGTTTGACAAAGGATAACTCAAAAGGTACACAGTAAAAGTACTTGATTGTACTTTTGTTAGTAGTCCAAGTAGTACTGAATACAACAGTACCAATTTCATTAAGAACTTATTGCACAAAATCATTTTATCTCTCATCAAAGATGGCAGAACACATGCATTATTGTACTCTGGAGGGGAGTTTGACAGGGGATTACTCAAAAGGTACACAGTAAAAGTACTTGATTGTACTTTTAGTAGTAGTCCAAGTAGTACTGAATCCAACAGTACCAATTACATTAATAACTTATTGCACAAAATCATTTTATCTCTCATCAAAGATGGCAGAAAACATGCATTATTGTACTCAGGACTGGAGTTTGACAAAGGATTACTCAAAAAGTACACAGTAAAAGTACTTGATTGTACTTTTGGTAGTAGTCCAAGTAGTACTGAATCCAACAGTACCAATTTCATTAAGAACTTATTGCACAAAATCATTTTATCTCTCATCAAAGATGGCAGAAAACATGCATTATTGTACTCAGGGGTGGAGTTTGACAAAGGATTACTCAAAAGGTACACAGTAAAAGTACTTGATTGTACTTTTGTTAGTAGTCCAAGTAGTACTGAATCCAACAGTACCAATTTCATTAAGAACTTATTGCACAAAATCATTTTATCTCTCATCAAAGATGGCAGAACACATGCATTATTGTACTCTGGAGGGGAGTTTGACAGGGGATTACTCAAAAGGTACACAGTAAAAGTACTTGAAACCTCTGAAAACAGAAAGGTGTCTCTCAGAATCGAAAGAGAAAAACCTATGGGAAAAACACAAAAGCATTGAACAGAATTTAAACCAATTAATGTCGTATAATTAACTAGGATAAACTGATGTTTTTTAGTGGATGTGTAGTGCAGATATCACTGTTAAATCATTTGATCATTGGTTTTATTATGAAAACGGCCAGACCGGAAATACTGTTTTCAACCCGTAACTTTACATGGAAGCTTGCCGCATATACACGTTGTCCTGACGAAACCTCAAATCATGTTCGTAATATCTATCAAACTATAGATCCTACATATCGACTGGACGTGGATTCTAAAAGTACAATATATACTTCTCGCTAGAAATCTAATCATAAAGCGTTTTAATGGCCAAACTATCCTACAATTTAGAATTTTACAGAGAGGGTTATTTGTGAATAAACAACCCTCTGTAACGTTTGCATTGAACGGGAGCACTAGAGGCCGACAATTTTAAAACGTAATTATAGGTCGTATTAAGCGCTTGAACAAACAACATATTTGGTCGTAATAAGGTTCTTAAACAATCGACCCATTTGGTCGTATGAGTTGGAGGACTTGTTGTTAATTTCGGGTAGCAGCTCGTAAAAACGCTTCAAAACTCTGCCCCGGCTCAACCATCAGACCTCTGTGTACAGCACATCGCTGTGCGCAGACTCCAGTTCAGACAGGAATTGTTCGAACTGCCTGTGTTTAAGTCCCTTTGCTCTGATGAAGTTTATGCATGACACCACAACCTTCATGACAGAATCCCACTTCAACACTTTGCAGCACAGTGCTTGCTGGTGAATTACGGTACGTCCACACAGCAGCTTTTCAAAAATCTTGAAAATCTTGGAGCTGGGCGTGTCTGACAGCTTGGGGATTTTTTGCGAGCAATGCGACCAACAACCAATCACATGAATGTCCCGCCCCCGACATACAAAGCAAAAAAACCCGGGGATTTTATGCGAGCAATATATATATATATAAACTCCCCAAACAGGCGAAAACCTACCAGTTTCACCCACTGTCTCTGCCACCTCCCTCCATGCCTGGTTCCTCCGGTTTGCATCCCGTTAATATTTATGGTCGTAAAGAACCGGGTGATTTGCTACTGTAATTTCTCGTTTGGAATATGAGGAAATGAACTGCGGTCTGGTTATCCCTGCTTACAATGCGGTTTGATTGGCTAGCGCTTCTACTGTCAGATTTGCATAAACGTGTTTGATTGGCTGGCGCTTCCAGCTCAGCTTCAAAAGTTGAACATTGCTCAACTTTGAAATCCTGGACATCCTGGAAATCTTCGCTTCGCTCCCCCACAATGCAGTTCGGCGAAAAGCAAGGCAAAGTGACGTCATCCCCATTCAAAGTCAATGGGCAGAGAAGCGGTGGAAGTTTCTTCTGAAGCTGCTGTGTGGACGTACCGTTAGGCAGTGGACTTGTCGCGGGGCGGTGAGACCCCTTTCTTCCATCTCCCGGTTCATGCGTCCTATTAGACCCCGAGACGCGCCCACCATACTAGGAGCCCCGTCAGTCGTGATGCTGGCAAGCTTTGACCAGTCTAGGTCCAACTCTTCCATGGTTTGGCATACTTTGCCGAAAAGATACTCCCCCGTTGTAGTCCCTTTGAGACTTTGGAGGGCTGCCAGCTCCTCGCACATCTCAAAGTTTGCGCTAACTCCACGAATAAAAATGAGCAGCTGCGCTGTGTCTTGCACATCTGTGCTCTCATCCAGTGCTAATGAAAAAAAGTCAAATTCTTTCGTCTTCTGCTGCAGCTGGGCATATACATTACCCCCGATTTCTTCAATGCGTCAATGGTGATTGTACTTGCCGACAGACTCACGGTATTAAAGACATCTTTCTTCTCGGGACACACCTCTTCCGCGACAGCATTCAAAGATTTCTTGACAAACTCTCCATCAGTGAAAGGTTTACCGCTGCTTGCTATCCGTTGAGCAACCCGAAAGCTGGCCCGAACGGATGACTGGTTCAGCTGAGCTTGGCGTACAAATGTATTCTGCTGATCTAACAGTCCACTTTTTAGCTTTGAGAGTTTGCCTGCTCGCATTTGGCCTTGCAAGTTATCATACTTGCAAGTACTTACTATCATACTCTTTGTGACGGGATTCATAGTGTCGGCGCAGATTGTATTCTTTGAATACCGCCACTGCCTCTTGACAGCTGAGACAAACAGCCTTTTCTTTGCATTGAACAAAAAAATAATCGTTTGACCACTGCAGGTTAAATACCCTGCATTCTGAATACATTTTTCTCTTACCTAACCTTTTCGCCATTATTCCGTTCTATTTTGACAGGGGCTAGTCTAGGATTCGCGTGGCCAGACTGAAAAAAAGTCATAATGCGTCTCTGGTATTGTTCAGGGGGCCGGGCCAAATGTGGAGGTGGGCCGTACCCGGCCCGCGGGCCTTAGTTTGGGGACCACTGGTCTATTGTAATAATGAGTGAGAGTGAACATCAGGGTTCCAGTGTGATTCTATTATTCGCTATGGACTACCTGAGAGTTATAAACTATTCTAAATATAATGTACAACTTAATATCACTGACACATGATGACTCTGTCCTTCTAAAATGTTAAAGGGGACCTATCATGCAAAATGCACTTTTGGATGTCTTTTATACATAAATATGTGTCCCCGGTGTGTCAGGGAACTCTCGCAGCGTCAGAAAATAAAACCCTTTCACTTTTCCTCCATACCTAAATCTTTTAAAAACAGGGGTACAACGAGCGGATACAGATTTGCTGCCGATCTGACGTCAAATCGGCAGCGGACCCACAGAAAGTTGCTATCAGAAACAATGCGTCCTGACGTGTTTTGGACGTAATCTCGTCTTTGTTTACATTAGCAAGCCTCGCTAACACTCAGAGCTAACCTGTACTGTAGAGCACATGTGTTTAAAAAGCAGGAAATCAAAAAAGGAACTCACCTTGTGATAAACCCGCAATAGAAAAAGCATTTGAGCTCCATATTGTTTCAGAAATAATCCTTGATGTGGTTTAAACAGGATGGCGTTTTATCACAGCAGAATTTAACTTTATCTCCGGTAGAATTTGTATCAGGCATTAGCTCCGCCTCCTCTTTCTTTTCTTTTTCAAGCTAAGGACCCAAAATCCGCGTTTCTCTAACAGGGCTGCAAAAGAGGGGTATGAGCAGTATGAGGCATGGCTACAATGCGTGATCTGTTTGGTATTTTAAGAAAAAAACTTCACAGACATGTTTTATATAGGTATGGCCCTACAATATATTTTTCCAATATAGCACAATAGGTCCACTTTAAGATTGCTGTTGGTAAGCTAAAGGAAAATCCGCAGCTGCACTAATATGCCACTTAGGGTTGCAGACAGAAGTAACTTTAACCCATGTATTTCACTTCAAAAAGTGCAATAAATGATCTGTTCTGCTGTTACCTAAGAAAATAAGCTATGGTCTTTCTCCATTGACTAGATAAAACACAGTCACGCTATTAATTTGTTATGTATTTATGGTCAAATCTGCACTTATGCATCTACGCAGCATCACTTCAGTTGTAAAATTAAATAAGGACTCTCCAAATATTAACTTTGGAAACCCATTTTACACAATAACTTAAAGGAAAGGAAATCTTAGCCTTGTGATTAAAATAAGATGAAAATACATTAAAATAATTACTTATTATTGCAACTTAATTACCTAATTTCTCAAATTAATGAGAAACCTTCTGAAAATAATGACTAAATACCTCAAAATAATGATTTAGCATTTCAAGAAAATGAGAAACGTATTGTATGTGATATGTTATATGAGTCCTTGGCTTGAGAGATGACCTCTCCGCTACAACAATATCAGATCAGGAATCACGCCACATTGTCGGCTGACTGAATCAATGACGAGGCAAAACACAGCCGGTGTAACAGAGGGACATATTATCTTGTGTATTGCACAAATAGTTACTATCTATTTTGTTATCTTTCAGGTGATCTCAAGGACAGGAAACAATACATTTCTCCCAACCATGCTCATAGTTGGATTCTGTCCAACCTGATCTCACCAGAATGCGTGACTGGGGTTGTTTGCGTGGTGCAGACACGTAAATGTAACAAAGTTCGTGACTCCACCACGCAATGCGGTGTTAAGGAGTCGTGGTGGAGTCACGCATTCTGGTGAAATCAGGTTGATTCTGTCATATGAATTTCATAGATTTAGAATAAATGTGAAAACGTACATTTTTGATCATTGATACATTTTGTGTAAATTCATGAAAACAGCAGTTGGTCTTAGGTTTGTGTTTAAATTAGTTTCTTGTGTGATGCTACAACCCCTCTACAAGCAGTGGACAACTTCCACCTTATGTGTGTATTTCCGTCCACTTAACCAGTTAAGCCCTGAGCCTGTTGGTCTCAGGCTCGAAAATGACATTCCCAGAACAAATTACTATAACTTCACTTCTAAAAGGGGTAAACTAATCATCTTTGTTCTCAAAGCAATGGTACACCTGTGAGTTGGATGTAGAAAAGTCAGAGTCAAAATAAATATTTTTATTTTAAAGTAAATTCAGATTGAACATGTAAAACAATTTAAATTATAGAGTCCGTCCAAATAAAAACACATGACTTATAGTGAAAACCACCCTTGAATGATGGGATAGTAGACTAAAAGCTTCAGGAATCCAAACTACAACATATAATAAGTACCTTGTATCAAGATTGATGCAAAACAAGTGAAATTTGACCTTTTTAGAGAGATTTAGAAAAAGAAAAGAAACCATGCACCTTTGGGGACATTTGGGTGTATTTGGGTGTATTTGGGTGTATTTGCTGTTTCTCTGGAACCCATTGGTCGATTTTGGTGATTGACGTCTCTTTTGAGCCAATAAAATCGAAGGGGGAATTCCACATACACACATGTTACAGTGACAGTGACGCGCACGCAGTCGAAAGCTATGTTACGCTCTGAAAACCGAAAACTGAAACCTAGGCTCAAACTAGTAAATATGAAGATGGATTTTCAGTAATCATTTCAAAGTGACACAGACACATTGGATTAACCATTGGATTAACCTTCAGCAGCGTTTTTATCATTTTGATGCCATTGAACAGAAATTTTGATCAGAAACAGAAAAAGGTAAGATATTTCTCCCGTGTTTACTCCGTAAAGCTCCATGTTGTGATGTCTGAGTTTGCTGCTGTCGCGAGTTCTCAGTGATGATACTTATATTTCTGGAATCTGTGGAATCTCATCTTGCTAATCGATATCTTGTTTGTGCAGATCCGATATGTAATAAGGGTACCTAGGCTAGAGTTTTGTGCTAAGTGTATTAGCATTTTTTCGCTCAGGGCTCATTTAGACGCTTCTTTAGTAGAGGACCTGGGTTAGATATGTATGCACTTAATTTAGGAGAGAACATCTCAACTGTTGTAGACTAATATGACCCCACTGAACAACTTGGGATGTGTTCCAAAATCTCTATCCGGGACGAAAAGCCCCAAAATTACCACGCCCTTTTTTAAATGACCACGCCCCTTTTCATCGGAAGTGCTACTTCCGATATAGCTGTATCTTCTAAACCGTTTGAGCTACAGATTTTCTGAGGTGCTCAAAATGTTCAGAATGGTCATATCTAGGGGGAGGGGGGTATTAGAAATGTCTAATTTGATATTTTACGAGAACATTCGGTCCACTTATTACCATACAACTACCCAAGTACTGGAAATTGAGTTATCCTCTCATGAATTATGTGCATACATGCCTATCTTAACTTAGGTCTTCTACTAATTAATATAACCATTGAATTATAAACTAACAAGACTGCTTTTGAGGTCCTCAAAATGTTCATATTTGACTAGAAATGGCTAAAAACCGTTAATAGGTCAACTTACATACAACTACCTATACACACTGGAATGGCCATTATATTTATTAATTTAAACTTTCTGGACTTAGAGCAAAGTTAGAACATTTGTGTCATGTAGAGAGCTTAAATAAATTACCCAACAGCCAACAATACTTATTTAACACCACATTAGTACTGTTTATGTGTCACGTAAACCAGGGTGAGGAACATGAAGAGTAAGACAACAGAGTCCAGGTCCCCGTATGAGGATGATGAGCAGTGCTCATTCAGTGATAGGGTTTTTACAACAATCATTTGCATTTGCAGTACTTGCAACACCCATTGCACCCATTCTTGCGAGCACACTTGCCACATGTGCAGGGATCTGGAAGGCCTTCGGGTTTTGAGATCACAAACTCAGGGACTAATGAACTACCCAATCTTACAAAACCATTATTCTCGGCATTCATAATCGAGTTGGCGTCTCTAAATGGGGCTTGGACCCACAGCTGCTGTTGGTGATACCCTCTATGGATATGTTTTCTTGCATTAGTTGATGTGCAAGTGGTTCTCTCGAAGTCCATCTTGAGGGCATTGCTATCAAATGCAGCGAGTCGCAGGTCGTCAAATGTCTTCAGGTCTGTTGATGGTTTGAGACACTTGACCAAGAATGTCTCTGCCATCAGTATTGCATTTTCTGTTAGCTGTGGACTGTCGAAATTCAGGATCAGAGAGGAATTTTCTGGTTTGCGGACAGCATTCAGGGCTGCAAGTTTAGTTGATATCTTGCTGGTTGTATCGCACCCAGTCAGCGCATGGAGTGCTGGGAGACACTTTGTGAGCTCGTCTCCCAGCGCTAAGCAGATATCGTGGAGTGGTAATATTGATCTTCTCACTCCTGAGTTGCGGACGAGCCAGAGCTCTTTGAGACCAAGATCTCTCCAATTGACTGTGATGTGGTATAACAGGCACACAAAGACATCTGTGTCACCTGATGACAGCGTAATGGATGTAGGTCCTGACCGGTGGCTTAGAATGTCCTGCACATGGAACATCATCCTGTCGTCAGCTTCCTCGTGTGTGCAGTTGAGCCGAGGGAATGGAGAAGCACACCCAGCTGACACCGTCCATGCCTGTGGTGATATACCAATGTATAGAGGTTTGGTACCTTGGTAATTGGTGGTGAGCCACTCAACATAGAATGCCTGAAAAGCAGTTTTGCTGATGGAAGACGACCAGAGGTTCTCTAACACCACTGGGACATTTTGGTTCGGTGATATCACATCAAGGACAACCATTTCCTTTGACTTCCCTCTTCTCTCCCTCTCTCCATTCTTGATGCTATCCTCTCTGTAATTGTCGAAAACGATGTGGATCTCATCACAGTTGTGCCCAGCTTTGGTGACCATAGATGTCAAGGCAATAGCAAAGTCATGGAATGTTTTGACGGGCGGATCAAGCTTCTTTAAGGGGACCTTTCTCACCAAGGCCATGAAGTCGATAATGATGGCGTGGGTTTGTGGGGATGTTTCTGGACCTTTTTTATCTATTAGTGGGCACAACTTCAGCAGCTCAGTCCCAAGTTGTGATTTGGCACTCTTCCTCAAGTAACCATCTTTGTCAACCAAGAAGAACGCAGAGTTGGTGATCTCATGCTGGAGTAGCTCCTCAACAGTGAAACCCCAGTGACACCCATACTCAATAAACATGAGAGCTTTGTCTCATCTTTGATGTCTACTTTGGGAGCCAAATTCAAGGTGGTCTTAGGGGACGTAAACTTGATTTTGCTAATAGTTGAGTGTATCGATATCGACCTATTTCTGAGTCGCTCATCGATAAATTTAGCACAAGCAGCGCTGCCCTCCTTCATACAGCACAACAACTTGTCTATGTCTACGTTGGTCACAATTCCTCCAGTGAGAATATTCTTCAGCGCTACCTGGTCTTGTAGAGGACTGCATACTTTCAGGAGATACTCTGCTATGTCTTGCACCATCCCAACTATCTTAGTTGCAGTACTCGGATTGAAGTCGTGGTGAAGTGAGAGTTCTCCTTCTACATCATCCTTCATCTTCAGGAGTCGTACAGTAGTGGGAACTTATCCTTCAGTTGATAGCAGTCCTGCAGGAATAATGGTGTCCACCGACAGTAGTTTGTTCTCCCAAAAAAGAAGAACAGTGAAGTTGCCCTCTCCATAGCACTGAGGTAGAGAATCCAATCTCCAGAGCGCAGAGAATTGGTCAGATCCTTACTACCTTAATACTTGTGAGACTTGTGTTTTGTTTCGGTAAAAATGGTTCATATCGTCAGTTAGCTGAGTTTCTTCCCGTTAAGTGGGTATGACACATTAATAGGTTTTTAAATGTTAAGAAGCCCTGAGACACAGTGTCGTGAATAAAATATACACTATACTTTGACCAGTATAGTGTTATCAACAGCTCCCAGAAACGTAAGTTCTAATATTACACTAGATAGTAAACTAGAATGCTTTTCAGCAATAAACCTTGAACAATTAAATTCAATGATTCTCTGTTCTAAACCATCAACGTGTATGTTAGACCCAATTCCAACTAAGCTGTTGAAGGAAGTTTTTCCATTAATTAGCACTTCTTTATTAAATATTATGAATATGTCTTTATTATCAGGCTATGTTCCACAATCATTCAAAGTAGCAGTGATAAAATCGCTTCTTAAAAAGCACAACCTCGATCCAGAGGTTTTAGCCAACTATAGACCTATTTCTAATCTTCTGTTCCTCTCAAAAATTCTTGAGAAAGCAGTCACAAAACAGTTGTGTGATTACTTAAAAAACAATGATTTATTTGAAAAATTTCAGTCTGGCTTTAGAACACATCATAGCACAGAGACAGCTCTGGTTAAAGTCACAAATGACATTCTAATAGCCTCAGACAAGGGACTTGTCTCTATTCTTGTTTTGCTCGATCTCAGTGCTGCATTTGATACTATCGACCATGATATCCTATTGCAAAGACTAGAGCACTTAGTTGGCATGCAGGGAACTGCTTTAGGCTGGTTTAGGTCCTATCTATCTGAACGCTCTCAGTTTGTACGTGTCAACGATGAATCTTCCACGCAAACCAAAGTTAGCCATGGAGTGCCACAGGGCTCAGTGCTCGGACCTATTTTGTTCACATTATATATGCTTCCGTTAGGCAATATTATAAAGAATCATTCTGTAAACTTTCATTGTTATGCGGATGATACTCAACTATATTTATCAATCAAGCCTGATGAAATTAATCATCTAAATAAAATTCAAGACTGCCTCAAGGACTTAAAAACGTGGATGACCTTAAACTTTTTGATGTTAAACACGACCAAAACTGAAGTTATTGTACTTGGCCCGAAGAATCTACGAAACAAATTATCTAAAGATATACTAACTATGGATGGCATTCAATTTAAAATCAATTTCAAGGACCGCCTACTTCCATCTACGTAACATTGCAAAAATCAGGCATATCTTGCCTCAAAACGATGCAGAGAAACTAGTCCATGCATTTGTTACTTCAAGGCTGGATTATTGTAACTCCTTATTATCAGGGAGTACCAAGAAGTCAGTCAAGTCGCTTCAGCTGATTCAAAATGCTGCAGCTCGTGTACTAACCAGAGTTAGGAAAAGGGACCACATTACTCCTGTTCTGGCTGCTTTACACTGGCTCCCTATAGAACACAGGATAGAATTTAAAATTCTTCTGCTCGCCTACAAAGCCCTTAATGGGCAGGCGTCATCTTACCTTAAAGAATGCAGGGTTGTTGGTTGTTCCTTGAGTCTCTAAAAGTACAATGGGAGCCAGAGCCTTTTCTTATCAAGCTCCACATTTGTGGAATCAGCTTCCAGTTTGTGTTCGGGTGGCAGACACCCTATCCGTTTTTAAGAGTGCGCTTAAGACCTTCCTTTTTGATAAAGCTTATAGTTAGGGCTGATTAGATTCAGTCCCTAGTTTTGCTGATATAGGCTTAGTTTGTCGGGGGACATCTTACTTCGTCCTTCTCTCTGTCTATACCTGTGTCCTCTCATGTTCCGATTAACCCAGCTTCCCCAAATTTCTTTCTTTTTGGTGTCTATATACGCTGGGATCCGGAGTCATGGATGATCCTGCGGTCCTGTGTCCTGGATCGCGAGCCCTGGATCTTGAGTCGTGGTTGTGGTCCTGGATCATCGGTCCTGGATGGATATCCTCGTGGATTCATCTTCCTATTATACACACATGCATTTCCAAACATTTGGACTACCTATGTTGCAAATGTATTATCTTTTCAATTTACACACGGCATCTATTGCACGTCTGTCCGTCATGGGAGAGGGATCCCTCCTCTGTTGCTCTCCTTGAGGTTTCTCCCATATTTCCCTTTAAACTGTGGGTTTTCTCCGGAAGTTTTTCCTTGTACGATGTGAGGGTCTAAGGACAGAGGGTGTCGTATTGTCATACTGATATTCTGTACAAACTGTGAAGTCCACTGAGACAAATGTAACATTTTCGATATTGGGCTATATAAATAAACATTGAAAACATTGGGGGGGAAAAAACGCAGACGGGGGCCTCCGGGTTGAACAGGTTAATGACCTGAAGAACGCCTTTTCCTTCAAATCTCAATGAGCAGGAAGATGTGTGTTTACCTAATCTCGTTACATAGCTACCATGAAAAACAAAGATGTCACTTTTTGAATAACAATGATGCTTTAGTGTTGTAAAGCTTGATTATTTCTTATCTCTCCCCTGATAAAAGAGACGATAACCAACTAGTTTAGATAAACAACTAACCAGATGACTTTAACTACTGTTCTTGTGTCATGAAACAAAGACATTATTACTGCCTTTAGTCCTGCCAGCATATGTACATTGATTTAATAATGTCCGGTATACTCAGTCATATACTGTATACGTTGGAATAACTCAACCGAGATTTGTTTATTTTACTGAAAAGTATGCAGACATAATGTCTTGCAGAACTATGAACGCTGTCTCTAACTGAAGAGTAAATTCCAGTCATGATTATCGTGATCCAGATATGAGTTTACGCTGCCCTCACAGTCTGTTATCTTCTTTCAAGGACATTAACATGAACTGCAGCATGGCCTTTATCTTCCTAATGTACACTAATCTTTGCACTGGCTTAGGTGGGCTGAACAGTTTGTCCTGTGACACCACAAACAAAATGCACTGGCTGTACTGATAATTAAAAACTGATGAGTATATTTGACCTAGAACTAAAGCACTTCCTTCTTTTACTCAAGAAAAGGTGTACGAACAAGCCTGGTACTTATTAAGAACTAGAAACAGAGGTAAAGTCAGCTAATTTGGTCAACTTTAGTAGTTGTAAGCACAGAATAACTGCCAGGCACTCATATAGTATACAAAAGCGTATAATACCCAATGACCATGAAACAAAATAACTGTGTACTATCTGTTAAAATAATGTTTTACTATGACATGCATTACATTAGGTTTGAAAGGATTTCCAGTCAAGCCTGTTGTCCTTGATATTACACCTATGTGGGTGTATGCCATACAGTATATCATAAGCTAAATCTTATCATCTTGATTTTCCCGATCTTAACTGTAAGGTTAATTAGTTACTTTATTGCTGAATTGTTATAGTACATGATGATAAGTACTCAGGGCCGTCCCTGGCCAACTTGGGGCCCCAAGCGACATTGTGAGATGAGGGGACCCAAGTTCCCATCAGCAAAAAACACGTGGGTTTGCTATCCTGGCTCCAAAATGGTGGAATGAGCTCCCCATTGACATCAGGACAGCAGAAAGCTTACACACCTTCCGGCGCAGAATGAAAACTCATCTCTCTCGACTCCACCTCGAGCGATAGAATTACTAACAAAGAACTGCTAACAGAGCACTTATATACTAATAAAGGTCTGGCTTACCTATAGCCAGTTGAGTAGCACTTGAAATGCTTGGCTCTATGAAACCTGATGTACTTATATGATTCTGTTTTCTTCAAGGTTGCGTCTTCCTGGTCGAATGTACTTATTGTAAGTCGCTTTGGATAAAAGTGTCAGCTAAATGCAATGTAATGTAATGTATGTCGTTCAGTATGCGTTTACAGGTGAATACGTCTGCATTTCCTGCCAAATACTAGCCTCAAAAAGATTAAAATATAATTAATGCAAATAAACTACTTCTAATAATAATAATCATAATAATAATAATCATAATCAATTCAATAATATAAACACTATATTATTTTATTATAATATATTTGTAATATAGTCAAGACAAAACATGCTTATTACATGCTCAACAACTGATATTTCTTAAATCTGTATTCAAATGTAGTTCCTCAGCAATGTATCAACAACTACACAGTACACACACATTTTCTATCAGTATTTCTCCTTGTTGTGGTTGACATGATGATGACTCTTAGGATTTAAGGGGAGAGGCTGAGCATCACCATGAAATGTGCAGAGAACGCACAAGCTGAGCTCATAAGCCGAGGCCCCCTGCGCAATGTGAGGCCCCATGCAGCCTGCATGATCGGCCTGTAGGGAAGGACGGCCCTGTAAGTACTTGATATTGATCTAAGGTGTGGCCTGTGATAGCCTCGATCAAAGATACATTGGCCGATAATATTTGATAACTTTGCGCAATGTCTATTTTTTTCTTAACAGGCTGTAGATCAGAAGAGGTCACCATGATTGAACAATGATCTTTATCTTTATCCAACATTAGATTAATTAAACACAAAAGAATATTCAACATCTGAGAAACAGGGTCTGGGTCTAGGTTAAGGCTGACATTGCTCTTTATTAAAGAATATTATAAATATTTTTATATTTTAAACAACATTAAATTGTATGATGAGAGGTAAACATTCAACAAAGAGCAAAAGAAGGAGTCATTATGATAAGAAAATATAGAAGTGCTCAAAAATATTGACTCCGTATCTCATTATATTATAAAAACAAATCAAAAGAATACTGACAAGCTTTTTTGCATTTTGCAATTTTGACCTACATGGCAACATTTTAATCGTATTCTCTATGTTTTTATTCAAAAATGGGCCCTACAGGAGTACATCCTTTTACATTTTTTATTAAAAAGTTACACTTTAATTGTTCTGCCAAATGAAATGGTTGGTGTGTACGCATATGGTTTGCTGCCCTCTTGCGGATATGATTAGGAGCTACATTGATGAGACTCTGCTTTCAAAATAAAAGCACGGTCTTTTTAATGGAAACGAAACACACACTAATTACGGCGTTTTGGAATCTAGTTTTCTCTACACAGAGTCGACTTAATGTACAGAATATTATTGCAATCATAATATTTAAGTTTTAATCGTCTTAAAATAGCCACAGCTCAATAAATGTTTTAGCGGTGATTCACTTTGAAAGTTCTGAGCGGAAGATGTCGTTGTTATTGTCTGGAGCATGATTGGAGCGAACGCCATTGATTGCAGCTGTATTTGATATCAATAACAGAGGGAACAACGGCATGTTACACACTGGAATGGCCATTATATTTATTAATTTAAACTTTCTGGACTTAGAGCAAAGTTAGAACATTTGTGTCATGTAGAGAGCTTAAATAAATTACCCAACAGCCAACAATACTTATTCAACACCACATTAGTACTGTTTATGTGTCACGTAAACCAGGGTGAAGAACATGAAGAGTAAGACAACAGAGTCCAGGTCCCCGTATGAGGATGATGAGCAGTGCTCATTCAGTGATAGGGTTTTTACAACAATCATTTGCATTGCAGTACTTGCAACACCCATTGCACCATTCTTGCGAGCACACTTGCCACATGTGCAGGGATCTGGAAGGCCTTCGGGTTTTGAGATCACAACTCAGGGACTAATGAACTACCCAATCTTACAAACCATTATTCTCGGCATTCATAATCGAGTTGGCGTCTCTAAATGGGGCTTGGACCCACAGCTGCTGTTGGTGATACCCTCTATGGATATGTTTTCTTGCATTAGTTGATGTGCAAGTGGTTCTCTCGAAGTCCATCTTGAGGGCATTGCTATCAAATGCAGCGAGTCGCAGGTCGTCAAATGTCTTCAGGTCTGTTGATGGTTTGAGACACTTGACCAAGAATGTCTCTGCCATCAGTATTGCATTTTCTGTTAGCTGTGGACTGTCGAAATTCAGGATCAGAGAGGAATTTTCTGGTTTGCGGACAGCATTCAGGGCTGCAAGTTTAGTTGATATCTTGCTGGTTGTATCGCACCCAGTCAGCGCATGGAGTGCTGGGAGACACTTTGTGAGCTCGTCTCCCAGCGCTAAGCAGATATCGTGGAGTGGTAATATTGATCTTCTCACTCCTGAGTTGCGGACGAGCCAGAGCTCTTTGAGACCAAGATCTCTCCAATTGACTGTGATGTGGTATAACAGGCACACAAAGACATCTGTGTCACCTGATGACAGCGTAATGGATGTAGGTCCTGACCGGTGGCTTAGAATGTCCTGCACATGGAACATCATCCTGTCGTCAGCCTTCCTCGTGTGTGCAGTTGAGCCGAGGGAATGGAGAAGCACACCCAGCTGACACCGTCCATGCCTGTGGTGATATACCAATGTATAGAGGTTTGGTACCTTGGTAATTGGTGGTGAGCCACTCAACATAGAATGCCTGAAAAGCAGTTTTGCTGATGGAAGACGACCAGAGGTTCTCTAACACCACTGGGACATTTTGGTTCGGTGATATCACATCAAGGACAACCATTTCCTTTGACTTCCCTCTTCTCTCCCTCTCTCCATTCTTGATGCTATCCTCTCTGTAATTGTCGAAAACGATGTGGATCTCATCACAGTTGTGCCCAGCTTTGGTGACCATAGATGTCAAGGCAATAGCAAAGTCATGGAATGTTTTGACGGGCGGATCAAGCTTCTTTAAGGGGACCTTTCTCACCAAGGCCATGAAGTCGATAATGATGGCGTGGGTTTGTGGGGATGTTTCTGGACCTTTTTTATCTATTAGTGGGCACAACTTCAGCAGCTCAGTCCCAAGTTGTGATTTGGCACTCTTCCTCAAGTAACCATCTTTGTCAACCAAGAAGAACGCAGAGTTGGTGATCTCATGCTGGAGTAGCTCCTCAACAGTGAAACCCCAGTGACACCCATACTCAATAAACATGAGAGCTTTGTCTCATCTTTGATGTCTACTTTGGGAGCCAAATTCAAGGTGGTCTTAGGGGACGTAAACTTGATTTTGCTAATAGTTGAGTGTATCGATATCGACCTATTTCTGAGTCGCTCATCGATAAATTTAGCACAAGCAGCGCTGCCCTCCTTCATACAGCACAACAACTTGTCTATGTCTACGTTGGTCACAATTCCTCCAGTGAGAATATTCTTCAGCGCTACCTGGTCTTGTAGAGGACTGCATACTTTCAGGAGATACTCTGCTATGTCTTGCACCATCCCAACTATCTTAGTTGCAGTACTCGGATTGAAGTCGTGGTGAAGTGAGAGTTCTCCTTCTACATCATCCTTCATCTTCAGGAGTCGTACAGTAGTGGGAACTTATCCTTCAGTTGATAGCAGTCCTGCAGGAATAATGGTGTCCACCGACAGTAGTTTGTTCTCCCAAAAAAGAAGAACAGTGAAGTTGCCCTCTCCATAGCACTGAGGTAGAGAATCCAATCTCCAGAGCGCAGAGAATTGGTCAGATCCTTACTACCTTAATACTTGTGAGACTTGTGTTTTGTTTCGGTAAAAATGGTTCATATCGTCAGTTAGCTGAGTTTCTTCCCGTTAAGTGGGTATGACACATTAATAGGTTTTTAAATGTTAAGAAGCCCTGAGACACAGTGTCGTGAATAAAATATACACTATACTTTGACCAGTATAGTGTTATCAACAGCTCCCAGAAACGTAAGTTCTAATATTACACTAGATAGTAAACTAGAATGCTTTTCAGCAATAAACCTTGAACAATTAAATTCAATGATTCTCTGTTCTAAACCATCAACGTGTATGTTAGACCCAATTCCAACTAAGCTGTTGAAGGAAGTTTTTCCATTAATTAGCACTTCTTTATTAAATATTATGAATATGTCTTTATTATCAGGCTATGTTCCACAATCATTCAAAGTAGCAGTGATAAAATCGCTTCTTAAAAAGCACAACCTCGATCCAGAGGTTTTAGCCAACTATAGACCTATTTCTAATCTTCTGTTCCTCTCAAAAATTCTTGAGAAAGCAGTCACAAAACAGTTGTGTGATTACTTAAAAAACAATGATTTATTTGAAAAATTTCAGTCTGGCTTTAGAACACATCATAGCACAGAGACAGCTCTGGTTAAAGTCACAAATGACATTCTAATAGCCTCAGACAAGGGACTTGTCTCTATTCTTGTTTTGCTCGATCTCAGTGCTGCATTTGATACTATCGACCATGATATCCTATTGCAAAGACTAGAGCACTTAGTTGGCATGCAGGGAACTGCTTTAGGCTGGTTTAGGTCCTATCTATCTGAACGCTCTCAGTTTGTACGTGTCAACGATGAATCTTCCACGCAAACCAAAGTTAGCCATGGAGTGCCACAGGGCTCAGTGCTCGGACCTATTTTGTTCACATTATATATGCTTCCGTTAGGCAATATTATAAAGAATCATTCTGTAAACTTTCATTGTTATGCGGATGATACTCAACTATATTTATCAATCAAGCCTGATGAAATTAATCATCTAAATAAAATTCAAGACTGCCTCAAGGACTTAAAAACGTGGATGACCTTAAACTTTTTGATGTTAAACACGACCAAAACTGAAGTTATTGTACTTGGCCCGAAGAATCTACGAAACAAATTATCTAAAGATATACTAACTATGGATGGCATTCAATTTAAAATCAATTTCAAGGACCGCCTACTTCCATCTACGTAACATTGCAAAAATCAGGCATATCTTGCCTCAAAACGATGCAGAGAAACTAGTCCATGCATTTGTTACTTCAAGGCTGGATTATTGTAACTCCTTATTATCAGGGAGTACCAAGAAGTCAGTCAAGTCGCTTCAGCTGATTCAAAATGCTGCAGCTCGTGTACTAACCAGAGTTAGGAAAAGGGACCACATTACTCCTGTTCTGGCTGCTTTACACTGGCTCCCTATAGAACACAGGATAGAATTTAAAATTCTTCTGCTCGCCTACAAAGCCCTTAATGGGCAGGCGTCATCTTACCTTAAAGAATGCAGGGTTGTTGGTTGTTCCTTGAGTCTCTAAAAGTACAATGGGAGCCAGAGCCTTTTCTTATCAAGCTCCACATTTGTGGAATCAGCTTCCAGTTTGTGTTCGGGTGGCAGACACCCTATCCGTTTTTAAGAGTGCGCTTAAGACCTTCCTTTTTGATAAAGCTTATAGTTAGGGCTGATTAGATTCAGTCCCTAGTTTTGCTGATATAGGCTTAGTTTGTCGGGGGACATCTTACTTCGTCCTTCTCTCTGTCTATACCTGTGTCCTCTCATGTTCCGATTAACCCAGCTTCCCCAAATTTCTTTCTTTTTGGTGTCTATATACGCTGGGATCCGGAGTCATGGATGATCCTGCGGTCCTGTGTCCTGGATCGCGAGCCCTGGATCTTGAGTCGTGGTTGTGGTCCTGGATCATCGGTCCTGGATGGATATCCTCGTGGATTCATCTTCCTATTATACACACATGCATTTCCAAACATTTGGACTACCTATGTTGCAAATGTATTATCTTTTCAATTTACACACGGCATCTATTGCACGTCTGTCCGTCATGGGAGAGGGATCCCTCCTCTGTTGCTCTCCTTGAGGTTTCTCCCATATTTCCCTTTAAACTGTGGGTTTTCTCCGGAAGTTTTTCCTTGTACGATGTGAGGGTCTAAGGACAGAGGGTGTCGTATTGTCATACTGATATTCTGTACAAACTGTGAAGTCCACTGAGACAAATGTAACATTTTCGATATTGGGCTATATAAATAAACATTGAAAACATTGGGGGGAAAAAACGCAGACGGGGGCCTCCGGGTTGAACAGGTTAATGACCTGAAGAACGCCTTTTCCTTCAAATCTCAATGAGCAGGAAGATGTGTGTTTACCTAATCTCGTTACATAGCTACCATGAAAAACAAAGATGTCACTTTTTGAATAACAATGATGCTTTAGTGTTGTAAAGCTTGATTATTTCTTATCTCTCCCCTGATAAAAGAGACGATAACCAACTAGTTTAGATAAACAACTAACCAGATGACTTTAACTACTGTTCTTGTGTCATGAAACAAAGACATTATTACTGCCTTTAGTCCTGCCAGCATATGTACATTGATTTAATAATGTCCGGTATACTCAGTCATATACTGTATACGTTGGAATAACTCAACCGAGATTTGTTTCTTTTACTGAAAGTATGCAGACATAATGTCTTGCAGAACTATGAACGCTGTCTCTAACTGAAGAGTAAATTCCAGTCATGATTATCGTGATCCAGATATGAGTTTACGCTGCCCTCACAGTCTGTTATCTTCTTTCAAGGACATTAACATGAACTGCAGCATGGCCTTTATCTTCCTAATGTACACTAATCTTTGCACTGGCTTAGGTGGGCTGAACAGTTTGTCCTGTGACACCACAAACAAAATGCACTGGCTGTACTGATAATTAAAAACTGATGAGTATATTTGACCTAGAACTAAAGCACTTCCTTCTTTTACTCAAGAAAAGGTGTACGAACAAGCCTGGTACTTATTAAGAACTAGAAACAGAGGTAAAGTCAGCTAATTTGGTCAACTTTAGTAGTTGTAAGCACAGAATAACTGCCAGGCACTCATATAGTATACAAAAGCGTATAATACCCAATGACCATGAAACAAAAATAACTGTGTACTATCTGTTAAAATAATGTTTTACTATGACATGCATTACATTAGGTTTGAAAGGATTTCCAGTCAAGCCTGTTGTCCTTGATATTACACCTATGTTGGTGTATGCCATACAGTATATCATAAGCTAAATCTTATCATCTTGATTTTCCCGATCTTAACTGTAAGGTTAATTAGTTACTTTATTGCTGAATTGTTATAGTACATGATGATAAGTACTCAGGGCCGTCCCTGGCCAACTTGGGGCCCCAAGCGACATTGTGAGATGAGGGGACCCAAGTTCCCATCAGCAAAAACACGTGGGTTTGCTATCCTGGCTCCAAAATGGTGGAATGAGCTCCCCATTGACATCAGGACAGCAGAAAGCTTACACACCTTCCGGCGCAGAATGAAAACTCATCTCTCTCGACT
Organism: Pseudochaenichthys georgianus; assembly: GCF_902827115.2. Lineage (NCBI taxonomy): Eukaryota > Metazoa > Chordata > Actinopteri > Perciformes > Channichthyidae > Pseudochaenichthys > Pseudochaenichthys georgianus. The sequence continues at coordinate 28,568,064 of NC_047526.1, read as the reverse complement.
CCACCTCGAGCGATAGAATTACTAACAAAGAACTGCTAACAGAGCACTTATATACTAATAAAGGTCTGGCTTACCTATAGCCAGTTGAGTAGCACTTGAAATGCTTGGCTCTATGAAACCTGATGTACTTATATGATTCTGTTTTCTTCAAGGTTGCGTCTTCCTGGTCGAATGTACTTATTGTAAGTCGCTTTGGATAAAAGTGTCAGCTAAATGCAATGTAATGTAATGTATGTCGTTCAGTATGCGTTTACAGGTGAATACGTCTGCATTTCCTGCCAAATACTAGCCTCAAAAAGATTAAAATATAATTAATGCAAATAAACTACTTCTAATAATAATAATCATAATAATAATAATCATAATCAATTCAATAATATAAACACTATATTATTTTATTATAATATATTTGTAATATAGTCAAGACAAAACATGCTTATTACATGCTCAACAACTGATATTTCTTAAATCTGTATTCAAATGTAGTTCCCTCAGCAATGTATCAACAACTACACAGTACACACACATTTCTATCAGTATTTCTCCTTGTTGTGGTTGACATGATGATGACTCTTAGGATTTAAGGGGAGAGGCTGAGCATCACCATGAAATGTGCAGAGAACGCACAAGCTGAGCTCATAAGCCGAGGCCCCCTGCGCAATGTGAGGCCCCATGCAGCCTGCATGATCGGCCTGTAGGGAAGGACGGCCCTGTAAGTACTTGATATTGATCTAAGGTGTGGCCTGTGATAGCCTCGATCAAAGATACATTGGCCGATAATATTTGATAACTTTGCGCAATGTCTATTTTTTTCTTAACAGGCTGTAGATCAGAAGAGGTCACCATGATTGAACAATGATCTTTATCTTTATCCAACATTAGATTAATTAAACACAAAAGAATATTCAACATCTGAGAAACAGGGTCTGGGCCTAGGTTAAGGCTGACATTGCTCTTTATTAAAGAATATTATAAATATTTTTATATTTTAAACAACATTAAATTGTATGATGAGAGGTAAACATTCAACAAAAGAGCAAAAGAAGGAGTCATTATGATAAGAAAATATAGAAGTGCTCAAAAATATTGACTCCGTATCTCATTATATTATAAAAACAAATCAAAAGAATACTGACAAGCTTTTTTGCATTTTGCAATTTTGACCTACATGGCAACATTTTAATCGTATTCTCTATGTTTTTATTCAAAAATGGGCCCTACAGGAGTACATCCTTTTACATTTTTTATTAAAAAGTTACACTTTAATTGTTCTGCCAAATGAAATGGTTGGTGTGTACGCATATGGTTTGCTGCCCTCTTGCGGATATGATTAGGAGCTACATTGATGAGACTCTGCTTTCAAAATAAAAGCACGGTCTTTTTAATGGAAACGAAACACACACTAATTACGGCGTTTTGGAATCTAGTTTTCTCTACAGAGTCGACTTAATGTACAGAATATTATTGCAATCATAATATTTAAGTTTTAATCGTCTTAAAATAGCCACAGCTCAATAAATGTTTTAGCGGTGATTCACTTTGAAAGTTCTGAGCGGAAGATGTCGTTGTTATTGTCTGGAGCATGATTGGAGCGAACGCCATTGATTGCAGCTGTATTTGATATCAATAACAGAGGGAACAACGGCATGTTTCTTGATTAATCACCTGAAAATAAAGGCAAACTGGTGATTAACGGACTTGACGACAAAACATCTCAATTTCTTAGCAACTGCTTTACCGCTAGCTAACGTTACGAGGTGAGAAATAAGGCTTTCAGTTTACCGTTGTTTATTCGTTAGCTGTTTCTGGACGCCTTTGACATTTGTTCTCTGACAGACCGGTGATTTCTTCATTCATAAAACTGACATTCTGCCAGTAATGATAGGAAGCTATTCCACAGTGACATGTATTTTTCTTGACTTTTGCTTAGCCTTGTTTTGCCAAATTATGCCTTCAAGTGAAGCGTGAAAGTCGTACGTTTCTTTACTGAGCGTCACCACAAAATGAATGTTGTAAATAAACAAACTGTATATAAAGTAGTGGTGTAAAGTCACTACATTTACTCTAAGTACTGTACTTAAGTACATTTTTGAGGGAATTGTTCTTTACTTGAGCATTTAAATGTCTTAATGATTTCTACTTTTACCCCACTACAATTCAGAGGTTAACAGTGTGCTTTTACTGCACTACATTTATTGTATACCTTTAGTTACTTTTTACACTAAATGAGACTTAAGTTACACCAGGAGTAAATCCACAAGTAAATAAAATTAGCTGCACCTTTACCAGCTCTGATAACACTCGAATGCATCAATAATTATAATCCAAACATATGATATTTATATTGTCCTGCAATGGGCCACTTTTTAATTAGAATCTATCAGACGGTCCTGCAATGGGCCACTTTTTAATTAGAATCTATCAGACTTGAATTTATTTGGCAAATCCAGCACCAATAAATACCTACCAAATCAAGTTACTTTATCACATTGATGCAAAACAGGTATTTAAGTAATATGGCCCAAAACATTTCCTTATACAAGAGATATTAAAGGGGGAGCTGCCACCTTGTAAACACATTATACATCTCACTGTAAATCAACATATTGCTCATCTATGACAATGTAACTTTTAACTTGGTCGGTTCACACAGTGCCTCTCATTGCTACAGAAATGTGTGTCAAATCATGTTAACAGGCTACTTTCTTTGTATGTTTTTGTTTGTACCTTCTGGTGGTAGGCAACATGGGGCGAATCTTCTTGGATCACATCGGTGGGACTCGCCTCTTCTCTTGTGCAAACTGTGACACGATTCTGACCAACCGAACTGAACTCATCTCCACGCGCTTCACTGGAGCCACTGGACGAGCTTTCCTGTTCAACAAGGTACCTCCATCATTAGTGTCAGGGTAATTAAGGTGGTAATTTCCACTGTAGTAAAGGAGATAGGTTAACTATACATGTTGACTTTATTACCAGTTTTTCAACTTTATTTTTAAAAGGCAAAAAATGAAAATCTTACTCTTTATTTCCTTACATTATGCCTGACCTAATGCTCTTCTTTAAAACAATAAATCAATAAATCAAAAATAATTGCAGCTACAACGTCAGATTCAGTATTTTTGCCACCAAATCTGCTCCACACCTATCCGACATTTCAATGTTTAATTAAATACCTTGTCTTACTGTAATTTGCTTTATAAAAAATAAAAACGAATCACTAGAAACTTAATAAACTGTTACATTAAAGGTCACCTACTATGCAAAATCCACTTTTTCATGTATGTTATACATCAACACGTGTCCCCTCTGTGTAAAGAGATTCTGAAAGTTTCAGGAAAGAAGATTCACTCTCTTTTTGTCCTGATCCATTTCTATAAAAACCAGTCTGAAAATGAGCCGATCAGATTTTGGCCACTTATTTTTTTAGCTTGTGTAACCATTAGCCAATCACCAACCAAGGTAACCCCCCCCCCCCCCACCTTATCACCTGAATCTCCTCCTAGAGCACCATTGTGTTCTTTTTAACCAAATCTCTCTCAGAGGGGCGTGGGGAGGGGCTCCTTATTTTCATCTAAAGTAACAGACACAGAATCAGCACTTTTGAAACGGGGCTGAAACAGAGGGGATTATGGGTAATGCTGCAATGATCTGTTTGATGTTTCAAGCCGAACACTTCGGAGACATGTTTTGTATATATCTGAGACCTATAATATATTGATGAAAAACAGTATAATAGGGGACCTTTAACATATGTTTGTCTGCTGCCCTCCAGGTTGTGAATCTGCAGCACAGCGAGGTACAGGACAGAGTCATGCTGACAGGAAGACACATGGTGCGGGACGTCAGCTGCAAGAACTGCAACAGCAAGCTGGGCTGGATGTACGAATACGCCACTGAGGAAAGCCAGCGCTACAAGGAGGGCCGTATCATCCTGGAGAGGGCGCTGGTGAGGGAGAGCGAGGGCTTCGAGCATGTTCCCTCTGATAACTGTTGAGTTCACCTTTGTCGCAGTTACAATGCTCCATTTAAAGCTTTGCCTCCAGCAGCAGTGCATGGACCGTGTGCCATTTGTGGTAGAGCTACACCGAAAATAATATCACAAGCTGTGGTCTTTGTGAGAGTACAAACAAGAAGTGGTGGATGTTTTCCCGTCATTTATAACATCTAAGAATCTCTTCTCTGATGGGTAATACCATTGATTCTCATTTAAAATCACCTGCCGTTTCAATGTGTTACCAGCTGGCTGTGATGTTCAAAAAAGGTGTTGTGGTGCTTTCAGAGAGAGAGGATTCGCTCCTGCTGCCCTGCAAGAAGTCCAGACAGATGGACAGATTGTTATGTGGAGGTTTGAATAGCCATTAAAGGAATTGGTCAATTAATGCCAGATATTAGTTATTTAAAGTATTACGTTTGTTTTCTTTAATATTAGCTGTATCAGATTATCCCCTAAGAACATCAATCATCTTCTTGATTGTATGATATTGTTGTTATCCAGGTTTGACCTATAAAGAGTTCAGATAAATCCAGTAAAAGATCATTTATTTCTCTTTCTGCAAACCTGATTTACAGATTATTTTTCAATTCCTTGTGCTGTTATTCAAAAATATAGATTTGTGGAAATTGTCAAGTTACTTGAATGAAACTAAAGAACATGTTTTGTTTTTTTGTCAAAAATAAATAAAACACCCAAACAGGTATTCATTGAGTCTGTGTTTTCTTACGTGTGAGTATTGCTACTGTAACATTTTATTTTGGGGATTTATTTTATGTATGAGTAGTGATTTAAATGCATGTTTGAGTAATTTAAGATCTTATAATGTGCTGTTAGATCTAGAGTAATTTGGGTCAAATAACCTGGACATATTTTTAATTATAGCCCAACTGCTTCAATGTCAATAGCAATAACTTTTTACTCCACTACCTTTTTTGACAATAATAATTACTAGTTACTTTACTGATACAGATTATTAGCTAATACAAAATATGAATAAGCCAATAAATCAACTATGATTTAAAATATCCAGCACTATTATATAAAGTAATGACAATTCTGTGACACAGGGACACACTTCAGGATGAGGACATTTTTATGAACTTTAAAGATGATGGATTTGATACAAATATATATTTTTATAGTTTTCTTATACAACTATTTTATCTTTTGGGAAATTGAACATTCACAAGAAGAAATTGACTACTTTTAGATTTCCAGATTCCAGATTTTACATTACAACAATATGGCACCACTTTAGAAAATGCTGTCAATTAATCAATACTTTAGTTGAAATGTTAGCTTTTGTCTTCATCACTAATTTATTCATATTTATTTCTTTATAGTTAATTTATAAAATGTTTGAAATTTTAAAAAAGTAATTCCGCGACACAAAAACAAACGCACCCTCCGTCCGTCCTTCGCTAAGCATTCTGGGAAATATAGGCAATAAGTAATCAAACAGGAACTACTGAACTACTCATTATCTAATGATGTGTTGCTCGTCGGGCAGCGTTCTTAAATCCATTCAGGATATCTTTATAACTTTTGATGGCCTGTGAAGTCAGTCGGGAACTCGAGTTGCTAACCTCCCGGACTGACACCAAACAGCGCAGCGATGGCTGTCGGTGAGTTGAAACGGTTCATAATACAAGCTAGCATGATAGGCTAATGCTAGCTGTTAACAGGAACGTGTGTCCTCTAAATTGAGTATAAACATAAACAAAGAAGTGAAACTGCTAGCTGGGGAATACTTGTCACTTATAGTGTGATTCGGTTTTTGCTAACACTTGTGTTGAGTGATAAATAACTGTATGAAAATGACTGTTAGCTGCAGTGTTGTAAAGTAACTAAGTAGATGTACTCAAGTACTGTACTATTTTTGAGACACTAATAATAATAATTCCTTACATTTATTATAGCGCTTTTCCAGTGCTCAAAGCGCTTTACAAATACACACATTACACATATTTTGTATACATGCAATGGTCACTGCACACTAGTACTTTACTTGAGTATTTAAATTGTTTCCTGCTTTGTTCTTCTACCCCACAATCCATAGGTAAATCATGTACCTTTACTCCACTACAAGCACTTAATATCTGTAGTTACTTCACAGATTTGGTTAATGATGTGAAATATATTTACCTTTGGTAAACTCATTAATGCAGCAATAATTATCATGAAAACATATTACATTCCTGTTTGTCATCTTGCAATTGTCATCTTGCAAATAAGTATATTTATATAAATAGTTATCCACGCAATAAACTGTATTTAATTTAGTCTTAATTTACATTATTTTATTTCATATTCTGTTCTTGTACATATCATATTCTACTTGCATGTATAAATACTTTTTGCACTACTTTTCATTTTGTATTTTATTATATATGTTGGATTGTTGGAGGAGCTCAGTTCATAAGATTTGCATTGCCATTTCTACACTGTAGCTTTGTGCACATGACAATAAAACCTTTGAATTTTGAATTAGAATATAATGTAATATTCTTAAATGGGCCAATCTGCATAATGAGTACTTTTACTTTTAGTAGGCTACTTTAAGTATATATTGATGCTGATACTGTTGTACTTTACTTGAGTAACATTTGCAAAACCAGGAATTTTACTTAACATAATGTTCTTGTTAGTTTGACAAACTAATTTAATTATTTTTGAGATATGATATCATTATACTCAGAACGTTTGTCATTCATTTGAGATATAAGGTCATAACAAGGCCCAGATTTAATTTATAAATGTTATTTTCAGGGGCTTCCATAGTTATTATCTGGAGAAATATTGTTTTAACTTCACAATACCTGTTTAACACAGAAGAAAAAACAAACAGTCACAGAGTATTCCTGGATTCAGGTACGTTTACTTAAGTACAATATATGAGTACTTATTCCACCTCTGATTGTTACCCTCAGAAAATGTGAGCGCGATCTTCAAGATGTACTGCCTGACGGTGATGACCATGGTGGCGGCCACGTACACAGTGGCCCTGCGGTACACCAGGACCATCTCAACGGGCGATATGTACTACGCTACAACCGCAGTGTGCCTCGCTGAGGTCATTAAACTGGTAATGAGTCTGGGGATGCTGACAAAGTAAGTGTCACATACTACACATTTTACAACAGGAGTGGTGATACTTGGAAAAAATACTCTGAAAATTAAAGGTGTGGTAGGTAAGTTTCAGAAACCGGCTCGAGATACACTTTTTGTTATATTCCATGGAATGCTCTTAACATCCCGATAGCAATGAATATCTGAAGTGCTTTGACAAAAAATCCATAAAAAAAATGTCATCTGTATAAGTTGTAATACTGTAAAAAGTACAACCAATCCGTTTAGCCGGCCAGCTAAACGGATTGGATGGCCTACCTGTCTGTCAGCCTTCCATCGGGGCACAAACTTATCTCGTGCCCTCATTGGTCATGTGCGCGTTCGTGTGTGTTGGAGGAGGGGCTCTGTAAGGAAGTGGCAGATTTTCTCCGGTTGTGTATTTTTAAATTCTAGCGATCTCGAGCCGGTTTCTCAAACTTACCTACTCCACCTTTAAGGAAAAGTATTTTTACAATTCTAAGTAAAAAAAAAAAGGGGAATTATAAACAACATCTCTCTCAATAACTCATCATGAAGGTAGATAGATGACAGAGAAAGGTGTTGTAAAACACAGCACCGATCACCCATTCTAGCCATGCCTCATATCCCTCTATTTCACTTCCTGTTTCAAAAGTGCTGATTTGGGGTATAAAGCTTTAAAAAAGTAAAAATTGATACAAATTAAAAAAGGAGGGGGCTGAGCTCACGTGGGACCCGGCAGCTACCGTCTAAACTAAATACGGCGGTGATGAAACGCCATATCATGGATTATCAAGGGTTATTTCTGAAACAGTATGGAGCTCAAAGGCTTTCTCTCTTGCCGGTTATACCACAAGGTGAGTTCCTTTTTACTTCCTGCTTCTTCACACACATGCTCTCCAGTGCAGGTTAGCTCTGAGTGTTAGCGATGCTAATGTAAACACGGACCATATTACGTCCAAAACAGTCGGTCATTGTTTCTGATAGCAACTTTCTGATAGTGTCGTGGGTCCACATTTCCGATATTACTAGGGATGCACGATAATTATCGCGTGTGCGTGGGTGTGCGCTTTGGAGCTATGTGCAACTCAAGGCATATGCTCGAACCGGAGCTGCCTGGACGCTGCAATCATGTTGTGCACTATCCGTGCTGCGTGTGCTGACTTCTCCTACAATGTCCCGCTGTCTGCTTCCTGCATAAAGTTAAGTGCTCGGCGCAGTTGTGGCGAAATGTCGCTCCTCTGTTTTCATTTAAACAGCTCCTTATATCCGTTAGCGCAGCTAGCTAGCACCAGATGCTAACAACAACAATGCACGTAAGGTCTCTCTCTCGCTCGCTCGGGCCACACACACACCCTCCCAGTCCCCCCGATGGCCAGTCGGTGCCTGCCGGTGAGCGTGGAAGTGTGGTCTGCCACAAGCGGGCGGCAGGAGCGGGGCTGTCAGCATCAGCTTGTAGATGGTATTTTAAACTCGATGCGCTCTGAAACTACGGGGCGGCCAAGGAAAAAAAATAGTGGCGTAAATCTTTTTTTATTATCGGGTATCGGTCTTGAGAAGCAGGAAGTTATCGGTATCGGTTTCAAAAACCCAATATCGTGCATCCCTAGATATTACGTCATATCGGACGCAAATCTGGATCAGCTCTGTTGTAGCCCCGTTTTTAGAGATTTGGGTACGGAGGAAAAGAGAGAGGGTTTTATTTTCTGACACTGCGTGAGTTCCCTGACACACCGGGGACACATTTATGTATAAAAGTGCATTTCGCATGATAGGTCCCCTTTAAGGTAAAATCTGACCAAACAGTGGCCATGATGTATTCCCCTAAATTGTTAGTATTATAAGTATTTAAAAAAACTGACATAAGTTAGTGAGTCGGCTACAGACAAGCACACCTATGATAAATGTTGAATATCATAGGACATTATGTAAAAAGTTCACAGCTGATGTTATTGTCCATGTATTAGTTAATATCATGTAAACTAACATGCTAGAGTTATCTAACATATCATAGTGGCATGTAACTGACGTCAGGTATTTGTGACCATTTTGAGACATATTTAGTTCAGGTGCTGAGCTGCCTAACTGGTTTGTACAAGAATGACTGGTGAGTCCTTTGTGATTATAAAAGGAATTCAAGAACAGTGATTCAACGACTTCTGAGGTGTAATAGATCTGTTTCAAAGAATAATCAAATGCATTTAAACTTTACATTTATACTTCTTCATCAGTCTGTTTTTATGTCCCCTTTCCCAGAGAAACGGGAAGTTTTCCCAGACTGAAGAGCGCTTTAATGGAACATGTATTCTGCAGCCCCAAAGAGCTGCTGAAGCTGAGCGTGCCATCCGTAGTGTACGCGATTCAGAACAACATGGCCTTTCTTGCCTTGAGCAACCTCGATGCTGCAGTTTATCAGGTATGCATTTAATCCTTTCTTTAATGAGGAATGTACAAATCAGTGTTTCCCACACATAGCATTCACTTGGGCGGGCCATCCAACATCAGGACTCAGAGAGACACGAGGAGAGCTGGAGCTTTGATGACAAACACTGACGGTTTATTTGGAGCTTCGGCCGGAAAATTCACAAGACATGTCACGGGCCACGGGTTGACCACACGGTTGAGATGCCACAATCAATTCTGAAGAACTCTACCCCAGACCCGTGTATTTAGCTAGTTCAGACAGAAGAATCAACATTGCACTAAATGGGCTGGCTCCGGCCTATATAGCTGAACTCCTCCAGCGCTACACCCCAGCCAAAGCTTTAAGGTCTGCTGACCAGCTGCTGCTGATGGTGCCCAAGACCAGGCTCAAAACCCGAGGGCACCGCGCCTTCGCAGCAGCTGGCCCCAGGCTCTGGAACACTCTGCCCCTCCATGTGAGGTCGGCCCAGACCCCAGGGGGTTTTAAATCTACTCTTAAAACACACTTCTTCTCCCTGGCCTTTTAGTCAGAGCGGAGCACGACTCCTGACATTTCCCTGTGTTTTTTATATATCTGTTGTAATTTATTGTCTTTTATTATGAATGTAGTAATGTGTTTTTAAGTGATTGTAGTATTTATTACATGTACAGCACTTTGGCCCGACCAAGAATCGCTTTTAAATGTGCTTTATAAATAAACTTTGATTTTATTTTATTGTGCACAACAAGATATAACCATAACACCTCTGTCAGCTGACGCCAACAGGCAGGAACAGGGAGACAAAACGCTGAGAGCACAGCAGCCAAGGTTACAGGTGCGAGTGCTGCTCAGTCAGGACAGTATGAACTGATCAACTGGGTCAAAGTTATGGGCCTTGGAAAATATTTCCTCAACACCCATCAGAGCATTTTTTCATTTGTAATCCCTCGGAGGAAGCGACAGCATCTGCAATCGATTAACTAGCGGCTGCACGTCATTGCAGAGGAGCTGAGGGAGATATTGCAATTTAATCAGAGAAAAGCACCAGTTAATGTTTTGTTTTTGATTGATTACAAACAATGTTGATACACTTGTTGGTGCTGAAAAGGTTAAGCTTGCAACCCCATTTGGCCTATGTTTTTCATAGGATTCAAACACATAATGCCCATTACAGAAACTTCCCTTACATGTGAGGTTTGTAGAGAAAGAAGTGTAAACAGTGGTTATAATATCCAAGTATGTGCATAGCTGCCGTATTAGTGTGTTGCTGAACAGGAACTCATCCCCCCTTCCCTCAATAAATATGTTTAAAAAAAATCCATAGTTAATCATTTTTAGAACTAACTTGTGTGTTCCTGTGTAGGTGACCTATCAGCTGAAGATCCCGTGCACGGCCCTGTGCATGGTCCTCATGCTGAACCGCTCTCTCAACCGCCTGCAGTGGTTCTCCGTCTTCATGCTCTGCGGGGGCGTCTCACTCGTCCAATGGAAGCCTGGAGAGGCCACTAAAGTTCAGGTGGGTGGGGGGCTCAAAGTCAAAGTCAACTTTATTGTCAATCTTCCAGTTTGCGTGTACAGACAGAGAGATCGAAATACCGTTTCCCACAATCACGAATATAAAAACATGTATATAAAAAATATTTGTGCAAATATGTACACAGTCAAAGACACATTTTTACATGTGCACACATTAAGACCTGAATAAAAACAACAATCAATATATACAAAATTACAGTCACTTCAATATTTTGAGAATGTACATTAGTGCAAGATTGTCCATAGCAGCGTAAAAAGTGTCTGGTGCTGTTTAAGTTACAATTTAAATTATACAACCATACTGGTGTCTCTTTTTTAAAACGTTGTGTCTAATACAACATGTAACAACGCAAGACAAATGAAATAAGGATAACTAAGAAAATTTGACTCTAAAATAAAAAGAGAGAAAACAGAAAATACTTATTAATATTTGCCTTAGACTTTAGGCAATAACATGAAATTACTTTATATATAATTATTTGAGCACATCTCTTATTTTTTATAATTTAGTTAGACTGAAAGTACTTCATTAATCCAACCCTGAAAGTTGAACATTATTATATATTTTGATAACTGTGACTCATGCCGTCAAGGTCATGGATTGTGGTTTTTATTGGCTGGTTCTACTGAAATTGCAGGTAGTAATTTACCTCCTGTCTGTGGTCTCATGTCTTTGTTTTTCAGGTGGAGCAAAATCCTTTTGTTGGGTTTGTCGCCATCGCCATTGCTGTCCTTTGTTCGGGATTTGCAGGTAAAACTGTCAAAGGATTCTGTGGAAATTGCTTTTACCTAATTATATCCAATATTTATTTAGCTACCACACTAAATACAAATGCTAAAACACTGCCAAAATGAACACCTGCTGCTGTCCTGAAATATTTCTTTCCTCAGGAAAATGGAATGTCATTGAGGTTTCAGATATATCGTCTTGTCTTACCGTAATTCAAGATTTTTGAGTATTCACTTGTAGTTTTGTGTCCATTTCTGCTAAAGGCGTGTACTTTGAGAAGGTGTTAAAGAGCTCCGATACTTCCCTGTGGGTGAGAAACATCCAGATGTACCTGTCTGGTATTGTGATCACCCTGATCGGTGTTTTCCTGAACGACGGTAATAAGGTCCTGGAGAACGGCTTCTTCTTCGGTTATACGCACTGGGTGTACTTTGTAGTGCGTAAGTACGACATAAACCAAGGATAATTTATATTTGATTTTACTTTTTTCCAACAGTATTTTAGCTGACACTGCTCTTTTTGCCTCCAGTCTTGGCCAGTGTAGGTGGTCTGTACACGTCGGTGGTGGTGAAGTACACAGACAACATCATGAAGGGCTTCTCGGCTGCGGCCGCCATCGTCCTGTCAACTGTGGCGTCTGTCCTATTGTTTGGACTGCATATAAGTACGTTAATATCTCAAACATAAGTGTTGGTGAACTAATGATCAGGGTTGTACCAGTACTGAGAATTAGAGTCCAGTAGTTGGTGCTCCACATTGGTTTAAAAACAGGGGTGTCAAGCTCAAGAGCTTGCAAAGAATAAAATGCGTTTATTATATGGTTACATGCGACTTTACAGAAGTAACGTTGCCCATAAACTACATGTCCCACAATGCATCTCATTTTGTGACATGGCACTGAAGAGACTTGCAATTATTTGCCGAGACTTCTGCTTTCAGACGTAGTTAATTATAAAGTTATTACCCTATCCAATAATAATCCAATGCAGGGGCAATAATGTAATATAATGCATTATTTTAAATATATTATATATATATTTATGTAGTCTTAAAGTTACAACCGGCCCCTTTGAGTGCAACCTTAATGCTAATGTTGCCCGCGATGAAATGAGTTTGACACAAAAACATTTCCAAAAAGCCCAGTGTCCTCGAGTCAAACAAATCCATATTCATTGGAAAAAATGTATTCCTGAATTCCCATTTTTATCTAACAGAATAATCTTCGTCAATCCATATCTGTTAGTGTTTCGCCTTTAAAGAAAAAAGCTGCATTTTCACTGCAATCATCCCACCTGTTCAAATCCGCCTACTCACTGTAGTGCTCCCCATCATGTGTTTCATTTGTGTCCACTTTGATTGTCTCCTCCGTGATTTCCTGTTTGTGTTTTTATCATGCTCTGTTGCCTCTTAGCATGTTTAACAAACTGTACGGTGTCCTAGAGTGTCATGAAAGTGTTATGTCTTTCTGACTTATATGAATGTCTCATTTTGCTTTTCTTTCCCTCTTGTGCAGCGATCCCCTTTGCCACTGGGGCTCTCTTAGTGTGTGTTTCCATCTATCTGTATGGACTGCCGAAGTCGGAGACAATGAAGAGGTCCCGGCAGGACTCGGACTCAGAATCCAAACAGAAACTGATCAATGTTTGAGCCGCCGAGTCTCTCCTGCTGATGGGGGGGGGGGGGGGAAGGAGGTGGTCACCTTCTCTAGGGACCTAAAGAGCTCTTTGGAGATTTGGGATCCACTTCTGTTAATCTGGAAATGAACACTCAGTTAAGTTGTCTTTATGTTCAGTTATATTTCAGTTGATATGAAAAAAACACACATTTGACCATAAACTGGCTGCTTTTAATTTCTGTAAATAATCTGAGGCAATCATCAAAGTCTCTAAATTAATCTTTAGCCATGCTGGCGCGATAAGCATTGACAGGACTTTGTTACTTTTATTGTGATGCCTCAATATATCTGTTTTAGGAGGCGTATAAATGTAACCACTCCATATCCTGTAAGGTTTTTTTGTCAATCAGTAATTCGTCTGTTTTACACTGAAATGTCTATGGCCATATCACATAGTGCTAAATCTGAATGTGCCCGACTCACGGGAAAACATACTTGAAATGATGACGACCGACTGCATGTGTGATTATGTTTATAATATCATCTCTTTAGTGTCTTTTATCTTTTTGTGTCGCATTCTGTTTTTGAAAGTCATTTTAAAGCTTTTATTAAAACTGAATGGAAATAGTGGTAAAAGTGGTGTAGCCTGCTTCGCTTGTCTGCACTGTTTCATCTACCCGAAAGGCAAGGAGTCTGAGTGTAAGCCAGGTAAGGTACGTTTATTTCTATAGCACATTTTCAGACACAAAGGTCATTCAAAGTGCTTTACATCATCAGTTACACTTAATTAGAAGACGGGGGGATGTTTAGTGTGACACTAAATGTCCCCCTGTCCTTTACTGCCAACATCGCTGCTCGACCCACTCAATTCTTCAAAACATCAAGAGGATTAAAGTTCTTCTCCAGGCTCTTTTCATCTCACGCCATACGAACTCTGACACACATTCAGAGGCAGCAGCCAGACTGTTTTTCTACCTAGCTAAGTTCTCTCACACTGCTCTGCTCCTCCTAACTTGTTAGCAGTGGTTGCCTGAATCCGCTTCAGAAAACGACACACTCCAGCACGTGCACTTCACTTTGCAATCTCTAACTGCGATCAGGTTTTCAAATGCACCTCGGCCAATAAAATCTATTAAGATAAGATGGACCTTTTTTAATCCCTGTGGGGAAATTCAGCGGTTTAACAGCAACAGGGTAAGGATGAAAAACAGGACAGCACAGATTAATACAATTTTAAAGATCAAATCAAAGTGATAACAAAGATAAAATGACTATAAAATAAGAAATGATGTCAAATAAACATATATACATATTGGGTCAAATACATATTGGATATATTTACATGCGTGTGAAAACATCAAGAAGTAAAATTCAAAAACCGTGTAAAAATGTTGGCTTGAATTTAGCTAGTTTCATATCTTCATGGTTGATCACACTAAAATTGTCATTTTGAATTAAAAAAAAAAAAGGCAGCTCAAAGTATGATCATGAAATGTGTGAAAAAAATGTGAGACCAGATCTTCTGATTATTTTTATTTAAATAAAAAGGCCTTTTATTTACAGTAATAATTAAAGCAGTGTGGTACCTCAGTTGTTCAATGAACACTGATAATGTAGCTTCACATTTTATCCACCGGTGTGATTCCAAGGATCCTCATTCCGCCGGCCAGGACTGAGCCCGCTCCGCTGAACAGTCGCAACCTCGCCTGTTGACATTTAGAACATAAGATGACTCTTAATTACTTGTTAAACCCCAAAGACCCCGTCGGCGGGTCTTTTTTTTTTTTTCACGACACTGTCTCAGGGCTTCTTAATATTTACAAAACTATGAATGTGTCATACCCTCCTAACGAGAAGAAACTCAGCTAACTGATGATATGAACAATTTTTACCGAAACAAAAACACAAGTCTCACAAGAAGGGTCTAAATGAGCCCTGAGCGAAAACATGCTAACACACTTGGCACAAAACTTTAGGTATAAATCGATCGATATACTTATTGGATCTGCACAAACAAGCTTAGCTAACATCCTGAGATTCCACAGATCATATAAATATAAGTATCATCGCTGAGCTATCAGAACTTGCGACAGGGGAAGCAAATACAGACAACACACGACGTAGCTTTAGGTAGCAAAACACGGAGATATGCTCACTTTAGCTGTTATTCTGATCAAAAGTCGTGTTCAATGGCATTAAAACGAGAAAAAACGCGGCTGAAGGTTAATCCATTGGTTAATCCAATGTGTCCGTCACTTTGAAAAAATGATTGATAATCCATAATTGAATTTTTATGCAAAAATCGGAGAATTAATTTGAGCTGCTAATGGTACCCACCAGAGGTTAGCACAGCTTCCGGTTTTTCTACGCGTCACTCTCACTCCTTATTTGGTAACGTGTGTGTGTGTATGTGGAACTTCCCCTCGATTCTATTGGCTCTAACGGTTAAAAAGAGCAGGGTATATGCAGGAATCCTGAAGTCAAATTTAATACCTTTTTAAGACCTTTTTTAAGACACTTTCCATACATTTTAAGACCTCATCGCAACTTTGAGTTCTAACCGGTTACATTGGCGACACACTTTACCTCACATTTACTATTGATTGTAAGATAGCACAATCTGAAGCCTCCTCTCCACATGAACTTCAACCTCTCTGTGAAGGTCAGGTTTAATGCAGTATGCTGCTTCTGTACTCTGTGCTCTTTCATTCCAGTAAAACTCCTCAGAAACCATTAGAAACCAGTATTTGACCAATAAACAAAACAATTGACAAAACGTTGAACTATGAAATATATTAAACTTTGGTGAGCTTCAGCGGGGTAATGCCATATAGGAGCTCCCTCACAAATACCCAGGGGTTAAATTGTGCTGGGGTTGTCCGGGGCTAAGCCCGGCACATAGGACGATGCTCTGACGTCATCACCCTCACACATTTGTCATATGTTTACAAAAAACGATATATATGTTAAGACTTTTCTCGTTCTTAATATAGACTATATTTAGGGTAGATATGTGTTGACTTTACTTTAAAATAGCAGATCTCTGTGACCGGATATAGTTTGACTTAGACCCCGGCCCCACGAGGACGCATACAGTAAAACGCATACGCAAACGCAAAAAAGTCTTCCGTTCACACGCATTCGATTCATTAATGTGTCCGTTCACACTAGACCGCTGGTGTAATAGTCCTTTAGGCTATATAGTTGACCGCAGGTCATGGAGAGTAATGAGGTATCCGTAGACCTTTGTATGATGCATCTTTATTGCTTGACAGGTCTACAGCCATGACACATAGATCACTCATAGATGCGGGCTTGCATACCCCCGTATCACTCCGCCGCCGCACCCCATCACTAACGTCCTAATGGTATATGTGCGCGGCACTATATACTACATCCTCCTTTCTTACAATGAAAGTTGCATATAACATTTGCTGTAGTAAACATTCTATAACGGTCTCAATATTAACATTGTTCACTTGTTAACATGCGAATATATGAAATTATATTTTGTATGAACATTAACATGTCAACTTAGAATCAGTGTATATCACTCCAACATCCTCATATAAACAACACACCTTACTCTTCTCGTTTTTATTTTCTCTCTTTTTCTTTTTTTTAGCAAATAGAGTAAGGATTTTAACATATAAACTCTGTCTTAGCACAACCTTTAGCCTGAGCTAATTAGGAAATCTTTGTATCTCTCAGGTGGTCGAATAAGTCGGCCACATCTGGTTCTTCTTTTGCTCTGCGGTGATGACATTTCACATTCAACAGTCTCTGACGTGTCTGCATCTGGCGTGCATAGTTGATTGTCTTCAGGTAAGTCAGGTTCTGGGTCCATTTGGGCGTCGTGTGGTGTTTTCCTCAGATGTCTCCTGTTGCGCCTGTAGTGCTGACCTGAAGATGTGACAACATCATAGGAACGTGGCTCACCTCTCTGTGCAGTGACCAAAGCTGGACGCCAACCCTGTTCAGTTTCCATGTGAACAGTACTTCCTGGTTGCAGCTCAGGAAGCGGCCTCGTTCCTCTGTCATAATACTGCTGCTGCCTCCTCTGTAGATTCTCGAGAGTCGAGTGAGCATCCTTAGGCACAGCAGGCTGAAGCACCACGGTGGAGCTCGGTAAGGTGCTCCTTAGCACTCTCCCCATGAGCATTTGTGCGGGTGAGTATTGCATGCCTGTTACAGGTGTGTTTCTCAGGATGAGCAGGGCAAGATGAGGGTCTGTGTTCGTTAGTTGTGCTTTTTTAAGAACATGTTTAACAGTTTGTACGGTCCTGTCAGCCAGACCATTGGACTGTGCATAGCCTGGGCTGGAATGAGTGAGTTTTATGCCCCATGATTCTGCAGTTCCTCATTTCTTGACTCGCGAATGGGACATGGTCACACACTATCTCTTTTGGTATTCCTATCCTGGAGAAGACTGATTTCATTTTCTTAATGACAGTATGTGATGTCTTGTCATTAATGTTAAGCACCTCAGGATATTTCGACAGGTAGTCAACCATCAATAGGAATGATTGTCCTTTTATTTCAAAGATGTCAGCCCCTATTTTGAGCCAAGGAATCTCAGGAATGTCGTGTGAGATCAGAGGCTCCCTCTGGTTTCTGGGCTGGGCCTGCTGACATGTCCCACAATTCTCGACCATTTGTTCTATCTCTCTTGACATACCTGGCCAGTACCAGTGCCTTCTGGCAAGTGCTTTTGTCCGCTGCATTCCTTGATGAGCCACATGTAATGTTTGCAGCATGTCACTGCTCATCGAGCTCGGGAGGATTATCCTGTCACCTGCAAACATTATCTCATCTATTACTGACAGAGTATGTCTGATAGGCCAGTATTGAACCAGTTTAGTGTGTACTTGTTTTCTGTGTCGTGGCCAGCCCTGTCTGTGTGTTTCCTGCAGCAGCTGTAGTATTTCATCATTAGCTGTTCCACTTTTGAGCTTTTGCAGCATCTCAGTGCTCAACGCATCTGTTGGCTCCAGAGCATAGACAACTTTCTGTGATGTCATCAACTGTTGAGTGTTCATCATGTGTGACAGTGAGAGTGTGTCTGCAATCAGTAGGTCTTTACCTGGTGTGTAGATGACATTCAAGTCATATCGCTGCAGCTGGAGGAGCATCCGTTGGAGTCTGGAAGGAGCTGCTCCAAGCGGCTTTCTCAGAATGCTTTCCAGAGGTTTGTGGTCTGACTGCACATTCACTTTCAATCCGTACACGTACTGATGGAACCTCTTAACAGAGAAGACAATTGCTAACAGTTCCTTTTCTATTTGAGCATAGTTCTTTTCCGTTTGTGTTAGTGCTCTTGATGCATAGGCAATTGGGTGGCCCTCGTGCATTAGACATGCTCCCAAACCATCTTTGGATGCATCTGCCTGTATGATGAGCTGTTTCTTTGGGTCAAAGTAACTGAGTACAGGAGCTGTAATGAGAGCATCTTTCAGTTGTTTGACTGCTTCATCGTGTTCGTGCTGCCACAGCCACACCCTGTCTTTTCTCAACAACTGTCTCAGTGGTGCTGATATGGTGGCCTCACCTGGGATGTACTGAGCTAGGTATTTCACCATGCCCAGCAATCGCTGTAGTCCTGTTTTGTCAGTTGGTGTTGGCATGCCTGTGATAGCCTTGATCTTAGCGTTGTTTGCTTTAACACCCTCTGAAGTGACAGTATGGCCCATGTAGTTGACACTGCTCACCTTGTACTGTATCTTGTCTTTGTTGAACTTCACATTAGCCTCCTTTGCTCTGGCTATCACTTTCTGTAATATCTCATCGTGTTCTTTCTCTGACGATGCAGCAATTATCATGTCATCTGCAATGATGTGGATCCCTTGGATATCTCCAAATGTCTCACAGTTGCGGTGCTGGAAAACCTCACTTGCTGACTTGATCCCAAATGGAAGACGATTAAAGCGGTATCTCCCCCATGGTGTGTTAAATGTGCACAGTAGGGAGGACTCTTTATCTAGCTTTATTTGCCAATATCCATCTTTTTCATCCAGCACTGTGAAAAGTTTCTTGTCTTTGTCCCATGTCTTGTGTACGTTGTACAGGCAGTGTGCGTGTCTTTTGTCCTTGTCGACTATTCTTGTGCACTGCAAGTACAGACATCTCCTGGGCTGCTGCATTCATAGCTAGCATTTGAACTTTGGCCGTCTCAGCAGCTCTACAGGTGTCTATTGCCCTTTCTAATGTGAGATTAGGTTCTCTTAAAAGTCTCTCTTTCAGTCTCTGGTCATTCATACTAAACACAATCTTGTCTCTGATCATGTCATTTTCTGTGGTATAAAATTCACAATCCTCGCTCTTTTGCTTGAGCTCTGTCACATATTTCTCAATCGTGGTGTTACCTGACATAGGATGTGCCCAAAACTGATGTCTCTCAAACACTGTGTTCTTCTTAGGCAGACAATAGGCTCTGAATGCTGCTAGAATATCATTAACAGTCTGTTCATCTTCTTCTTCACCTTCATCTTCACCATGTGCGATGTCTAGCGTGTTGTAAACTTCAAGAGCCTCCTCTCCTAGTGCATGCAGTAGTATGGCCACTTTAATCTTCCTGTCCTTACCGTCTGCACCACTCGCGGTCATGTAGATTTGGAAGCGTTGTTCCCATCTTCGCCAGTTTTCTCCCAAGTTGCCAGTGAGTACCAGTGGAGATGGTAATTCGAATCGATCCATCTCTATTTTTTCTTTCTTCCAAAAAAATGGCGACTCCCGCTCTCTGGGGACCGCACCTGTTAGCTTTAGGCTAACAAAACGTTCATCTGTTTAGCTCCGGCAAAGTGACGAACTGGACCGACTTCTGACACCATGTAATAGTCCTTTAGGCTATATAGTTGACCGCAGGTCATGGAGAGTAATGAGGTATCCGTAGACCTTTGTATGATGCATCTTTATTGCTTGACAGGTCTACAGCCATGACACATAAGCCGCGTTCACACCGCAGGACTTTCCCTGGTACTTTAGTTCCGTTTGTACCAATAATGTCGCGTTCACACCGCCGGGACTACTCAGTGCCGGGAACTCTTTTGGAACTCTTTTGGCCCTTTTCAGTCTCTGCTAGAGAGGTGGTACGAACCTGGTGACAAAAGAGTGCCAATTTCTATTCTATTTCTATTGGCTGGGCGAATTGCAAACCACGCCCCGTTAGACTCTGAATTTGTTTTGTTAGGCAGCCATTTTTTCCCTCGCTACAAAACCACATCCACACCTGAGCGAGTAGGTTGTTTGTACTTGAAAGCAGTTATGACAACACGTACAGCACCGGAGCGGTGGAATGATGAGGAAGTGTCGGCGCTTCGGTCAATTTACTCAGATGCAGGGATGCAGCAGCTTCTACAACAAGCCAGTGTTGTAGTCAAGTCACCAATTCACGAGTCCAAGTCACCCTCGAGTCACCACTCTTCGAGTCCGAGTCACCAAGGGAGAGTCGTAGTCAAGTCCGAGTCACCCAAGGAGTGTCCAAGTCGAGTCCGAGTCCGAGTCATCATTACCTGTGTTCGAGTCCGAGTCCAATTCCGAGTCACTTAAGAAGAGTCCAAGTCAAGTCCGAGTCCGAGTCATCATTACCTGTGTTCGAGTCCGAGTCCAATTCCGAGTCACCTAAGAAGAGTCCAAGTCAAGTCCGAGTCACAAGTCTTCATGTATTAATCTTCGTGGATGTATGTTTTGAAATGTAGCTGCTCCTCTACATTGCTGTTATCCTGTCTATTGAACTGCTGTGAAGCGAGTTTGGCTACAATTCTTGTAATAGGTGCTATACAAATATAAAGCTTATTTCTAATATTAATATTATTATTATATATAAATAAACTATATTTAAAATGAGTTACCTTTTAGAGAAGTGATTATATTTGTATGCCAATATTTTCCTATGGTAAAGTTTTCGTTTTGCACTTTTATTTTGATAGTAATAAGATTGGGACTCTTATTTTGAAGGAACTTTTACGGGTTAAATCAGTTTACTGATAAAGATTTAGCCCCAGAAAGCACATGGCTACTTAGCATGCAAAATGATGTCATTATGCATGTTAAGTAGCCATGTGCTTTCGTGTTATGCTGAATCTTTATTTATTGATTAGATCACGTTACTCTGATGATAGTGTTCAAGACAGCCTATATGTCTGAACTCGATCCTTAGAGTAATGTGTTACGGAGCCTTCTCTTCTATATTGTTTCCACATAACGAGCATTTTGCTCTTTTCCAATGTGGAAGCAGAATGTGTGAAAGCATACAGCACGATGCGGGGTATGTCTGTAGACATCTCTAGACTGGAACAGCGGGGCCCAGTACGTGAACTCGCCATACAGGATAGAGGACATCAGACTCCAGAGAAAATGTGCTCGAGTCCGAGTCGGAGCGTCAATGTACGAGTCGAGTCCGAGTCATCGTGGGGGGGGAATTCACGAGTCCGAGTCCGAGTCATCCTGTGCGAGAATTCACGAGTCCAAGTCCGAGTCGCGTCAATCAGTGCGCGAGTCCGAGTCAAGTCACGAGTCCCAAAAATCGGCACTCAAGTCCGACTCGAGTCCGAGTCCAGGACTCGAGTACTCCATCTCTGCAACAAGCAGTTCCCAACTCTAAATGTTTTGAGCGATGTTCGCAAAAGCTATTTGAAATGACCATCGACTCGGGCACGCTGCTGTGGGAGCTCGCTGAAACGGCGGATTCAGTCGGCTGTGAAGTGAGCAACGACGACAACGACGAAGGTAAAATAAACTACTTGTACTGGGGTTTTTAATATGCACATTACTGGTCTCAGATGTACTTTTATTTGCTCAGTAGATCGAGGTAGCCATGAGCAGGCTGAACTGGCTAACACTGTTAGCCGGCCCTGAGCTGGCTAATAACATAACATCTAACTAGCTATTCTCGGCCGCCATGATAACGTTTTGACTTGTGAATAAGTGGGCAGTGTTTTCTGTAATGTGCTTCATTTACTCATGGCACTACATTTGTTTGTTTCAGGCGAGGCGGGACAACTCGCTGGATTGGAAACGAGTGGACTTTCCTTTCCCGATCGCAACAGCAGCCGTTGCTCGTCTCCCTTTCCATCAACCAAACGCAAAAGTACGTTCACACACACTGTAGCTTCACAATCACGTTTACTTCCTTCATGGTACAATTATGAATTATGAAACACCGTGGAAAACGTGTTTGCCTAGGCAGGCGTTTACACTTTTCGCGCCCATTTT
The DNA here is from genome assembly GCF_902827115.2 of Pseudochaenichthys georgianus. NCBI lineage: Eukaryota > Metazoa > Chordata > Actinopteri > Perciformes > Channichthyidae > Pseudochaenichthys > Pseudochaenichthys georgianus. The sequence continues at coordinate 28,545,485 of NC_047526.1, read as the reverse complement.
ACGCTCACAAAATTGTAAACATCCGGGCTAGGTCACATGACTTCCTGTAAGAAAACGTAACGTGTGTCTCTCTCTTGTGTGTGTGTCTGTGAGTGTGTGTGTCTGTGCCTAACCCTATCAGTCGGAATAGCCCTAACAGCCTGACCGTGTCCCTTCTGCCTGTAAAACTACATGGTGATTAAATAATGTTTCCTCTTAGGAAAGCGCGCACAGGACACACATGATGAGAACTTCTTTGCCACCATCGAGACTATGGAGGACAGGCGTGCCATGGCCAGCAAGGCGATGCACGAGGACCAGATGATGCTTTTACACAAGGCCCAGGAAACAGGACAGGGTGATTGCGATGATGGAGCGCCAGGATGAACGGGACGCAGTCTTGGCACAGCAAATGGGGCAACACAAGGCTTTTCAGCAGGGGTTTCTGGGAGTGTTTTCAGAGGTAGTGAAGTCAAACAGGCCTTCCTCCCTGTAGTATTGTTTTAAATATTGACACACAGCGGTGTTTCCTGGACATGGAAACATTCAAAACTTAGCCCACAGTTCAACTCTTATGGTGCTATTTTTATATATTTGTTATAAGTGTATTTTTTTTGGGTACATTTTATTTAAGTTGATTTTCTATTGTTATTATATATATATATATTGCCACTGTTTTTTAATACTGACACCTAACTTGCACTAAGGTGTGTCTGTTACATTGTTTTGAACTTCATCTTGGTGAAGTTGATGCTGAATTCACTATTTAGTAGATAATCATGTGACACTTTAACTTTGCGCTATGGTCTGTCTGCTGAGCCTACCTATTGTATTTGCCAGTGTTATGTTTTGATACTGACACTTATTGATCTGCTGCTGATAAATAAAAGATAACCTCCATGGCGATTTAACAGATAATGTATCTTGCTTATTTCTCCTCTGACACTATCTTTACAGTGACCTGTGTTGTAGCATCCTATAAATCACATTTAAGTGATTATTCTGATACCGTCATGTTTCATCGGTTATAAACTGGCGAAGCTTTAGTTGTGTCCCACCCACAATGTGGCTTTGAAATAGATAATTTCATTGTATTTCAAAACGGCGTCCATCAACACAAGCACTATTTATTTATTGAAAGAGAAATGGTTAAGTTTGTAATTACCAGTGTTGTGAGTTCAATATTTTAATTAATTATAGTAAGGGAACATCTTAGGAGTTAGTGTACCGAGTTCCTCTCAGGAGGATATATAATAAAGGTGTGTTAACTGCTGAGCCTATTTAATGTGCATATGACACCTGGCAGTTTGTTATTATATTGCCACACTGTTTTGATACTGACATGTTGTCTTTGCACAAAGGTGTGTCTGCACTATTGTAATTGTGCCAGTCTTGAATGTGGTAAATAAAAGAGAGAACCAAATGCACTGTACAAAGCCTTCCATTGTCCTGGAAAGGTTTCATCAGCCATCTTTGCAGGGGGTAGGCTGAGTCACCAAGAATATAGTAACCCACATCATGTCCCCCAATATTCCTTGTTACATGAGGAAGTAGACCACCCCTATCCACAAAACTAACCAGTGAGGACATGCTGAACACTCTGCTATCATGCATGCTACCTGGTAAGCCAACAAAAACACTCCAAAAGAGGCTCCTAGCATCCACAACACCCTGCAGGACGAGCGAGTGCCAGCCTTTGCGGTTGAAATACTCGTTATGGTACGCCTTCGATTCCGAACAAGCATTGCACTTGCAGCATCCGACGAGTGGGTCAAATCCCTAGTTGGCTGCAATAACCCAGTTACAAAGCTGTATAACATGAGCACAAAGACAACAAGCTCATTGAACTCCATCATGTCTGAGGTCTGAAAGTAAACAAACGCCTCATACAGCGGGTGGGCTTTATACCCCCTCCCCCGTGTAGTTCTTCTTCTCTCGTTTTTTTGTTGTACTCGCCGTGAAGTGGTTTTGCGGCCTGCCAGTAAACCCAGAGAAGAAGAAGACGAAGTGACGTCAGCGTAATCGTGCCTCAGGGAAAGTACTGCGGTGTGAATGCGATTGGCACTAGCCCCCTGGCGGATTTAGTGCCGTGGTACTTTAGTCCTTACCCCAAGTGAAGGAGTTCAAGTATCTCGGGGTCTTGTTCTCGAGTGAGGGAACAATGGAGCGTGAGATGGGCCGGAGAATCGGAGCAGCGGGAGCGGTACTGCAGTCGCTTTACCGCACCGTTGTGACGAAAAGGGAGCTGAGCCGGAAGGCAAAGCTCTCTGTCTACCGGGCCATTTTCGTTCCTACCCTCACCTATGGTCATGAAGGATGGGTCATGACCGAAAGAACAAGATCGCGGATACAAGCGGCCGAGATGGGTTTCCTCCGCAGGGTGGCTGGTGTCTCCCTTAGAGATAAGGTGAGAAGTTCGGTCATCAGGGAGGGACTCGGAGTTGAGCCGCTCCTCCTTCGCGTCGAAAGAAGCCAGTTGAGGTGGTTCGGGCACCTAGTTAGGATGCCACCTGGGCGCCTCCCTAGGGAGGTGTTCCAGGCACGTCCAGCTGGGAAGAGACCAAGGGGTAGACCTAGGACCAGGTGGAGGGATTATATCTCTTTGCTGGCCTGGGAGCGCCTTGGGATCCCCCAGTCAGAGCTGGTTGATGTCGTCAGGGAAAAGAAAGTTTGGGGCTCTCTGCTGGAACTGCTACCCCCGAGACCCGACCACGGATAAGCGGGAGAAGATGGATGGATGGATGGATGGATGGATGGATGGTACTTTAGTGGTACTTTAGTGCCGGCACTAAAGTACCGCAAGTCCTGCGGTGTGAAAGCGACTATAGATCACTCATAGATGCGGGCTTGCATACCCCCGTATCACTCCGCCGCCGCACCCCATCACTAACGTCCTAATAGTATATGTGCGCGGCACTATATACTATTCGATTCATTCATGTGTCCGTTCACACTAGACCGCTGGAAATGCTGGAAACGCTGTAGTACATATGCCAGGCATGTAAGTGGCGCTGCTGCCGCCACAAAATACACCAAAAGCAGCGAAGAAGACCCCGGAGCATGGTTGTCATGGTTGCCCTTCTGTTTATTCTCCGCAGTGGATGGCGTGTTCTCTTGCTGTATATCTCTCAGGTAGTCCACCAGCACAGAGCGGAGCAAGGCAACGCAACTTAAAATAAGAAGCAGCATTTTATGGCACGCTATGCATGGGGCCACCTTGAGGGGGTTTCCCGACATGTTGTTTCAGTAAATTAAAGGGTGTTTCATTTTGACGTTGCTGTGGACCTTCTTAATACCTTGGAAAATGCAGTGTAATACTTTTTAATAGCCTTAATTTTCACTAAATTGATTTATCAACTTTTAATACTTTTTAAGACCCTGAAGAGGTGTCAATCATCAAAATTGAGTTTATTCTAAACTGAGGGCGTGCCAACTGCCATCTACTGTAGGTAGTAATACACTGTGTATAACGTTACATACAACCCTAAAGCTACCACTGGCTCAGATAATGAAAAACTACAAAATAAGTTACCATAGCTATGCGGATGACACCCACATTTACGTAACCATTTCACCAGGAGACTATGCTCCAATTCAAACACTGAGTAAGTGCATTGAACAAATCAATGACTGGATGTGTCAGAACTTTCTCCAATTAAACAAAGATAAAACTGAGGTAATGGTTTTTGGAGCCAAGGCAGAACGTATAATAGTTAGCGCTGAGCTTCAGCCTGCAATGTTCAAAACAACAGATAAAGCCAGAAATCTAGGTGTAGTCAAGGACTCTGACCTGAGTTTCAACAGTCACATTAAAACAGTTACTAAATCAGCCTACTATCACCTAAAGAACATATCTAGGATTAAAAGACTAATGTCACAGCAGGATTTGGAAAAACGTGTCCATGCTTTTATCTTCAGTAGTCTCGACTACTGCAATGGTGTCTTCACAGGTCTCACTAAAAAATCTATTAGGAAGTTGCAGCTGATTCAGAACGCCGCTGCTCGAGTCCTCACTAACACTAAGAAAGTGGATCACATCACTCCTGTTCTGAAGTCTTTACACTGGCTTCCTGTGTGTCAAAGAATAGATTTCTAAATACTGCTGCTGGTTTATAAAGCACTGAATGGTTTAGGCCCAAAATACATTTCTGACCTCCTGCTAAATTATGAACCATCCAGATCTCTCAGGTCTTCAGGGACTGGTCAGCTTTCTGTCCCCAGAGTCAGAACTAAACATGGAGAAGCAGCGTTCGGTTATTATGCTCCAAATAACTGGAACAAACTCCCAGAAACCTGCCGGTCCGCTGGAACTCTGACTACTTTTAAATCCAGGCTGAAGACTTTTCTTTTTGTCGCTGCTTTTAATTGAACTATTCACATCTTAAACTGCACTGTAACTTCTATCCATGTATTTTTTCTTTTTATCTTTATTTTATTAGCTTTTCTTTTTAATGACTGATTTTAAATGCCGTTTTCTTAATGTCTTTCGTTTTTTGTAAAGCACTTTGCATTGCCTTGTGTTGAAAAGTGCTATATAAATAAACTTGCCTTGCCTTGCCTTTAACGCCCACATAAAATCAATTTCAAGGACCACCTACTTCCATCTACGTAACATTGCAAAAATCAGGCATATCTTGCCTCAAAACGATGCAGAGAAACTAGTCCATGCATTTGTTACTTCAAGGCTGGATTATTGTAACTACTGTAAAGCACTTTGAATTGCCTTGTGTTGAAAGGTGCTATATAAATAAACTTGCCTTGCCTTGCCTTAAGAATCTGAACTGTCCCTATGAGGAAGTATTTACTCATTGTACAATGTTTCATGACGGTGCATTTGAAAAGGACACATAGGTATGTACTTTTAGCGTCCTATTTACCTGTGCAACTTCCTGACTGGTCCCTTTTACCGGCAGCTCTCTGTGTGCCGAGGCAACCAGGTGGCTGGAAGACATTGAAGAGGAAGACTTGTATTGCACTTGTGCACTTAATGACCATACGAACAGTAAAGTGCCAGTTAAACTTTAACTTAAACCTCCTGTCTCACCATAGCTTCAATAAAAAGTTGACGAGGTGTTTGGGCTGCAGATCCTGGGACGACTGGTACAAAACCTCATCGTAGCTGCAAATAAAATGTTATATGCTTAACATTTAGCACAACACTGACAGACGGCATGATTTTCTTTTCTTGTTGTTTGACAATAACCAGAAGTAATCGGGCATGTTTTTAGGAAAGTTGTTTGCTCACCGCAGGAGGTGCTGCAGGACGATGATGCTCGTTGGCTCGAGTAGGAGCGATGGATCAAATATAAATCCACCGACACCTTCATTCCTGCGTATTAAACTGCAGGAAGAACACAACAATAATAAAAAGGTGTAAATAAAAACACTTTAGAAGACAGCTCTTGTTTATTCTATGTGTTTTGTGTCAATTACTATATATATATATAGATGTAGATTAATAGAAATGTGGTTTTTTTATACCGTTAAGACCCCAAGAGACACTCTAAATGACAAATGGATTAAAGGCGGGGTAGGCAGAATATTTTGGGCATAAACTCCATAACCTTTCCGGCTATTGCCATTCATGTGATCTGAAAAAACCTGTATAAATTGAATCCTTGACAAGTCTTTTCTGGTTAAATTAAAAACTTTAAGTGCCAATATGCATAAGTTTCAAGTGAAAAATAAATACGTCTATGTATAAACTGTATGTTAGTCATAATCAGGATTTCTGAGAAATATATTATTTTAGGTGTGTGTGTATAAAATCAGACCTGCAGAGTCGAGCGTGTGTGTACTGGAGGAAGACGCCCGTGTCTCCCTGAGCCTGCAGCATCCGGTCCCAGTCAAACTTATAGTCCGAGTGCAGAGGACCTTTGAAGTCCTGAAACAAAGTCAAAAGGGAATCAAGAATCTTAAAGGTCACCTATCATGCGATTTTTAGGCAATAGCATAGGTCTCAGATATATACAAATATATAAAAAACATGTCTATGAAGTGTTTTGCTCAAAATACCACACAGATCACCCATTCTAGCCATGCCTCATATCCCTCTATTTCACTTCCTGTTTCAAAAGTGCTGATTTGGGGTATAAAGCTTTAAAAAAAAAAATGGATACAAAAAAAAAAGGAGGGGGCTGAGCTCATGCGGGAGATGCTACCGGCAGATACTGCGGTGATGAAACGCCATATCATGGATTATCAAGGATTATTTCTGAAACAGTCTGGAGCTCAAAGGCTTTCTCTCTTGCCGGTTATACCACAAGGTGAGTTCCTTTTTACTTCCTGCTTCTTCACACACATGCTCTCCAGTACAGGTTAGCTCTGAGTGTTAGCGATGCTAATGAAAACATGCACCGACCATATTACGTCCAGAACAGTCGGGCATTGTTTCTGATAGGGCCGTGGGTGTAAAGCCAGCCTACATTTCCGATATTACGTCATATCGGACGCAAATCTGGATCAGCTCCGTTGTATTTTAGAGATTTGGGTACGGAGGAAAAGAGAGAGGGTTTTATTTTCTAATGCTGCATGAGTTCCCCGACGCACCGGGGACACATCTTTATGCAGGGGCAGACTGGCCATCTGTAGAATCTGGAGAACTACAGAACGGCCGGTCGTCAAGGGCCGTTGACGGCCAGCCGGCCATTTAAAAAAAATTGTTTAACGTCATCATTTAAGTTGCGCTGACGGCCGACAGAGGGCGACAGCGGCCACTAATGCAGTTGCGTGGTTCTTATCTGTCAATCACACACGAAGAAGAATAAAAGACCGGCCTCACGAAGAGAAGGGATTAGACGCCGCGGCAGACAGGGAGAATGAAAACAGATGGATACAAATCAAAGAAAACAAAAAGAAAAAGGTGGGGCCGAGAAGGCAAGAGAAAAAAAGGTGAAGTCACTCGCAGCAGGTGAAGCATATCAATGTCACAAATTGACAGACCTTTTTGGCAGCAGCGCTGCTACAAGCACTATCAGGTTCAGCAGCAGCTTAGAACAAGTGCAAGATGATGAAGAGAATGATGAAGGCGCGAGTTGAGCTGCTGGAAGAACCAGCTCAACTGGCACATACAGAAAATGGGCAAGAGCAAGAGGTGGGTGAGAATTATCCCTTGAACTCAGTGGTGTTTTCTCCTGGAGGCCAAGGGAAGCCAGGCTTCCCCTGAATTTTGTATTGTAGTTATAATATTAATAAATAAATAAAAACACTTTGTTTAGTTTCGGTAATTATTCTGCCGGCCCGTCTCTCCCCCATTCTCTGAGTATTTTACAAAGAGTGAAACAGATGTTATGGTGAAACAGTAGATTGCACTCTGTTGCGAGAGGAGGCCAGCCGAAATTGGTTTCCCATGGTTAAAAAAAAATTGAGGGATTGACCAATCAGATGAGGCTCACGTCATGCCTCACAATCAAATCAAATCGCATCACCGCCCTTAAAAAGTAGCAAGCAACTAAAGCAAGTGCAATTATGGAGGGTAGAGATTTTGAGTATTTCATCAAAAATAATTGTACTAAACTTCCACTACAGGCAGCAGCAACTAAAAATGAAATCTGATGACAGGCCAATGCCCAAACTGGAGCTGTGTACAGAGAGGAAAAAAGGAGCGAATCAGACGTAAAACTTTAAATAATAAACAGCGGATTTCTAACATTTGACATTTCATGTGGCCGGACTGGGTCAGTTTCCAGGGCTGAATTTTAGTCCCAGTCCGCCCCTGTCTTTATGTATACAAGACATCAAAAAGTGCATGATAGGTCCCCTTTAAATATAATGAGCAGAAAAGTCAGATCTTTTACTAAAGTTCAAACTAACAATTTACCTGGACTATTAGTGCACTGATTCCCACTTTCTCTGCTGTGTCCTCAGGGTCGTCCATTTCTTTTGTCGCTGTGGGAAGTAAGACAGAGGTTAATCATTCTCACAGTGGACGTTCTCTTAGTATTTGCCATTTGAAAATATTGATTCAATGTTGCGATTGTGCTAATGTTGAAAACAGCTTGTTTTGCATTGACACGCACTTCCTTTACAGCAATAATTTACTAATGTCCATTTAAAATCCATTCTAATGTACCATTACTAGAATGACTGATAAATTAGTACGCCCCCTTTTGATTCGTTTTACTCGAATCAAAAGGGGGGTGCGTATGTCTAGAACTTGTTTGCCCATGAGGGAACCTTTAATGACCTTTAAATCATAAATAAAAGGTGTTCATGAGTTGAAGTTTAAATGACTCCTGCTCCATCTATAAATCAAATGTTACAAACATAATAACTGATGTTTGGAGACATGCAAATGTACTTTTGGCACATGCAATAAAGAACCGATCATTTAAAGCAGGGGTGAGGAACCTCCGGGTCATATACGGCCCGCGAGACAATTTGGTACGGCCCTCGAGGTAATTTGTAAACACACGCAAAAAAGAAAACATTTTAAGAAATCTAGACCGCAAAAAAATTAAACGAGGGTTTTTCCTGGCCAAGGTCAGGGTCCTTGAACACAACACGAGCCTAACGTGTCATCACGTGGTATATGTCTCGACTGACGGGTGCAGTTCTGACGGAGAGCACCAGAACGCCACTCCAGCACTTCAGAAATTGCAGTACCGATAAGGAGCCGTACACATGCCGCAGTTTCTGCGTGGCTGTGTCTTTAGTTGAAAGCCCAGTGGCGATCTGCTCATCTGTCATACTGATCATCCAGTCAATAACTTTGTTGTTATTAGCATCTGGTTAGCTAGCTATGCTAACGAATATAAGAAGCTTTTTCTACAACCAGTGAGGTAAAGGCACATCTTTATATGATCATTATAGTTATAAAAAAATAAGAGAATAAAGTAAACAGGTATAAAATACTATATGACCATAACAAAAAGTTGTTATTAATAAACAAGAATAAAGTTTGAAAGGAGAGTGATTTGTAAAATATCCATAAAGAAAAATAAATCTGCTTCCAGTTCTGTTTCATCTGGGTGTTGAGAGATGTATCCATAGATCTCCTAATTTTGCTCTCAAAGTGCACCAGATTGATGCTTTTAACTTCAACATTTAAAAAAAAATCTTCCCAGGGGAGCATGCCCCCCGGACCCCCCTACAGGAGGTTAGGTCCCCCCCCACTTAAATCATGTTCACATGGATAGGAAACTAAATACATTTGCACACATCTTGTGTCCATATCTTTCTGTTTTGGTGGTCACGCCACACCGTGCACGTGCATGCATACGCGAGTCATGGTGAGATATCTGGATTAAGAGGTTGCTTTTTCTTTGCACAGAATGAAATGAATGGACTGTGATTTTAGTTTTTTTAAGCAGAGGTCAATAATTTGTACGGCCCTCTGAGGATATTGTAAAAATTGAAATGGCCCTTGAGAGGAAAAAGGTTCCCCACCCCTGATTTAAAGTATGACTGTGTTTACTCTTTGACTGGCTCATGTTGTGCAGCATCCTGTTGCGAGCCTCGTTCAGAACGTCCTCCAGAAACACCACCTCCCCGCTGCGGGTGCTCATGCCCCGCACCAGGCCGAAGGGCACATGCTCACACCTGCAAACACACATTCATTTATTAAGAAAATCAGTATAACACTTAGAAAAAATACTTTTTAGTTATAAGTGTGGATACGTGTGGATATGTATTTTTCAAAACAGCAGTCATTTTGCAGAATGGCCCTTTTTAATATTTTAACATATTAATGGATATTATTGTTTAACTTTACTGATGCATTAACATGTAAGCAGCACTTCAATGTTGAAGTTGGTGGAGGTAAAGCTTATTTTAACACCTGTGTTTATCAAATGATTTAAAAACAGTTTTTTATTTTAAAGTTACTAAACTGTCAGATGAACGAGTAAAAAAGGAGCATAACATGTCTATAAAACATACCTTAAAAAGTACATACAAATCTAAATAAAATGTTACTTAAGTGAATGAGTAAATGTATTCAGCAAAGCATGTAAACGGACACAGACAATACAGCCATCTTTGAGAACTGTTTCTGATTAGAAACAGTGGTCTGTGGGTGGGGTGATGATTTTGTGAAGTATTGCTCAATCCATGTTTTACATTTGATTACAATTATAAAGACAGAGAAAATACTGTTCTCAGAAACAGAATATGTTTCAAATATATTCCAGAGCAGAACACTTACTTGATTATATTCCCATTTTAAACATGTGTAGTGTGAAAAGTATGTAAACTACTATTTTATCTCCTAATACCTACAACTACTACAAATTCAACAAATCAATTAAACCTCCACTATGTCATGTATGTTGTTGTTTTTCTTGGTTTTTCTTGCTACCTGTCAGCCCAAGAATGTCCCAAAGCACGCAGAATGTGGAACAACTGGTTGAAGTGATTGGCTTGACCTTTATCCGTCTAAAAAAAAGAACAAATATGATTTCAATTCAGCAAAATGATCAATATGTAGCAATAAGAAGCATGTGAAGAGAGTTCAAGTAAAGAAAATAGACATTCAAGAGTTGTAAAAGTTGCATAAACATTTGATAAATTATAAGAAACTTACAGGATTTGACGTCACAAAATAATAATAATAATAAATAATATAATTCCTTACATTTATTATAGCGCGTTTTCCAGATGCTCAAAGCGCTTTACAAATACACATTCGACACATGTAACGGTCATGTACTGTGGACAATACCCACAGAAGTAAATTCAGGTGAAGTGTCTTGCCCAAGGACACAACGGCTTTACAGACGCAGCGGCGGGTTTCGAACTGGTGTTCCCCAACGCCCCCTTGATCTGATGATCAACGCACAGCCCACTGCGCCACTCCGCCCATCTTCCCACCTCAAAGTCATCAAGGCGCTTTACAAGTACACATTACACACATATATTACATGTAACGGTCATGTACTGTGGACAGTACCCACAGGAGCAAATTTGGGTGAAGTGTCTTGCCCAAGGACACAACGGCGGACTGGGACTACAAATCAGCCCGGGACTCTCGACCGGCCCACTTCGGTACCGCCGGCCCACTTCGGTACCGCAAGTAATTACCGCTAGTAAATTGTCAATGGGGGGGGGGCTGCTAGTGACTTCTCCGACCGGCCTACCTCGATGCCGCAAGAAGTGAAAAAAAAGTGGAGTGGGAAAGTCCAGTATTTAATATGCCAATGTTTTTTTATTTTGCATTTGTCTATAATTTTTTATTTATTGCTCCTGTGTCTGTTAGTCAAACATAGTTTTCACAATCGTATTTGTCCCATTCAAATAAATGAATGAATAAATAAAGGAATCAGTCAATAAAGTAAAGGTAGAAATAAAAGTCTCAATTAGAAAATAAATGAAGTGGTTAATTTGAAGATTAAGAAAAAGGCACATTAATAGGAAAAATGTATGAAGAAAATGTATTCATTAGAACATATACCTATGTTCCTCATTAACTTCATTATTTACCAAGCTATTATTTTCTGTTGACATTTTATTAAGCTTTTTATTTATTGTCTTTTTATTAATTACTTTATTTGTTAAAATAAATAACACTTTTTATGTTATTTTTCACAAATGAACCTGCACTTTGTGTTTTTTATTGTTGGATTTTAATTGTATTTATTTATCTACTTTTGATTGAGTCGTGTAATTGTTTATGAATTAATGGCTGCTTTATTCTTAAAAAGACAGCAGTGTTACAAATGTAAAAAGTAAAAATAGAAAGCTTGAAACCCCTTTCCTTACCACATAAATCATCTCATCAAAATTGTACTTTTCTTTTCTGTCGATCGCTGCAGCAAGATCCCTGAAATGCAGAATATTAACCGTTACTGTACGGCCACTTTCACTCAAACATAATTTCCTATGCATTATCATCTGATAACATAGCTATGATCCCTTATGTCAAGTACAGTGGTTATAAAATGTAAAATAATTGCAGATTGAATTGACTGCGTCTCCTCACACTGACCTGGTGATGTACAGCGTTGTGCCGTCAGCGCGCTGCACCGCACAGACGCTGCTCATGTCTCCATCTGTGGACGTATCCACTACACCGGCTCCTGTCCTGAAAATACGATACGATAATACTTTATTGGTCAGATCAAGTCTGAAATGTGACTTGCATCACGGCAGCTCCATGTGTAACATCAACATAGACAAATATCAAGACACAATACATGAAAAACAAGCAACAAACATTGAACATAACAGCACAATCACTGAGGGAAAACATGCTCAAAGAGCCTTCAGCGTGCATTTGATCTGGATTCGCCTCTGAGAGGGTTGACTGGTGCACAAAGGACAATCGTGGGACCCTGTATCTCCGATTAGATGGTAGCAGTTCATATTCGCTGTTCAGAACATGGTTTGGGTCCGCGATGATGTTGTTGGATACAGCACGTCCATGTTAGCTCATGTTTTTAAAACACCAATGTCTACTGCAATGAAGTGTGTTAAAAAGTATACAAAATAAAACACAGCCTCCAGGGTAAGATAAATGACTAGAAAGTCTTCACCGTGTGCAAATAATATTCACTTTGTGGTATTTTAAGTTGTTAGTGTAGAGAGGCGAGTGTTTGGCAAAAGGAAGTGTAGTTCGCAGACTATTTTTTACTATAATTGTAATATTTCTCCATATCCTACTTTTTTTTACACAATATATTAGCAATAATGTGTCTGTACCTACTCTAATGCTGCACGTTTCATACTGGTATATTGTTTATGTATAATAACTATATCTACCACTCACCGTTTATTACTGACAATACAGTCTAAAGATGTGTACAGGACAATATCACAGCAATGTGTCAGTGCTCTCTGGTGGACAAACTATGGAATGAAGACTTCCTAAAAAAATATTATTCCTGGACAACAACACATGCAGGGACATATCTAAAGATAACATCAAATCAACTACCAACACATAAGATGGTATGTTACAAAGTAACCGAAAACCAGAAAGGTTCGGAAACAAATATCTCATATTACCTGCTCCTTATTGAAAATAGATTAATAATAAATAAACAGATGCTCAGCCAAGAGAGTTCTGCAGGAATTAATCCTAAAATGTAATGAGTCAGCAGCTTAACACTTTTGTTCGACTCATTTAAAACTCTCTGACTCTGTGGCAGAAACACTTGTACACGCCTTCATCACATCCCGCCTGGACTACTGCAACGGAGTCCTGTCCGGGGCAAGTCCCGGATTCAGTACAAAACACTCCTCCTCACGTACAAGTCCCTCCATACCCTCGCCCCCCAGTACTTATCGGACCTCCTCCATCCCTACACCCCTTCTTGGAGTCTGCGATCCTCAGACACAGGCCTGCTCTCCATCCCCCGCTCTCGTTTACGAACGGTTGGTGCCAGGGCCCCCTGGAATGCACTTCCTGCCGAGATCCGTAATGCTGCCTCCATAGACATCTTCAAATACACACCTGTTCACCCTGGCCCTCGGGCCCTAGCCCTTTCTTGGTCCCACGGCTTCCTTTATTTTTTGTTTGCCCGTTGATTGTCTGTTTGTTTTGTTTGTCCACCATGTAAAGTGACCTTGGGTCCCTTGAAAGGCTTTTTTAAAGGATTTTATACGATCTATGATATAAAATAAGTCAGTAAATACCTTCACACGTGAATCTTTGAGCCTTCAACATTTTACAAAAAGAGGAAACTCATCTACTCAGTGGTGGTGATGTTAAAGTCCTCTTTTAGCCACACAGTGAATCAACCATCTGGGAGCAGGAAGCTGAACCACTGGCCTCATAACACATGTTTTTGCTTGTTTACATGTTTACATACTCAGAGGTTTTCAACAGGCCTCGGCTCTGCAGCTGCTGCACCACCTCCTGGGCTCCGTGTTGGTGAAAGGACTCCCCGGAGTAAATATCAAAGTGGACGTTTAACCGCTGAAAAGATTTGAAAATAAACCTTACATTTGACATTAAAACAATGGATTGGAGCCAACTCAAAAAGGACATAATTGGTATTGGTATTATTCCAGCTGGTCTCACTTTGTAAACACGTTGATACTCGTCCACTGTGATCTCTCTGAACTGTTGCCATAACGACACAGCTTCGCTCTCATGCTGCTCCAGCTGTCTGAAGAAGTCTCTGGCCGCCTGCATCATGTCCTCATTGTGCGCCGCTTCCTTGTTGACTTGAACATAAACCTGCATGACAATAACAAAAACAAAAGCCTTGGTGATATTGAAGAACACTTTTTTTTTTTTTAAAGCAGCAACAGAAATCTCGGTTTCTTTCCATTTGCCATGAAGCATTTGCAGTTGTTTCCATTCACCTCAAACAAATGCTGTAGGGGATTCTGTTTCAGTTTTTCCTGGCAGCCAAATTTTCCAAACCCAGCTCCTAGCAAACCTGAAATAACATATATAAAGTTTACACAAAGAGAAGCATTTAGGACTTTATTCACCATTCAATATGTTGCGCACTATTTACTCACCAAACTGCATACCCCAGTCTCCGAGGTAGTTCATTCTGATAACATTGTATCCAAGTGACTGCTTTAGGTTGGCAATGAAGTTACCTGGAGACGGAAATTATAATTATATATATATATATATATATATATATATATATATTTATGTGTAAATAAGATCAAGACAAAACTCACCAATAATTGTAGATCTTAAGTGTCCAGCGTGAAACTTCTTGGCAATATTTGGAGAGCTGCAAAATGAAATACACATTGTTTCTGTCTGTTGAGGGGAATGCATGCATGTGGGGGTGGTGAGGTTATTTGTCAAACATACCTATACTCAACTAATGTTGTTCCTTTCTTAAGAGTCTTGAAGAGTTCACTATTTAATCCAAATGTGTGATCATCCTCCTTTCCAAATGGCTCCAACATTTTCTATAAACAGAAGTAGTAGAACAGATTAGAAATCGCAGTACAAGCAAACAAGACTTTGGTTTTTTACCGAAGAGGAAAATGAAGCTGACAAACCTCGACAAGAAGCTTCCGATTCACTTTGAAGTGTATCACTCCATTTCCAGCAGAAATATCTTCCACCACACTGTCCTGCTTTAACTGAGACGTACAACATTGATTTTTATGCAGATATATAAGATCATGTGTTTCTTATTGTTAAGGAAACAGAAATGTTCAATTCACTTTTTGATTGAAGTCAAACTTTATATAACACATTTAACACAATAACAAAACAAATACACAAACAATAATAAAACCCATTAACAACAAGCTATTTATTCTATGTGATAAATCAAGTATTTTGTATTAAATGGTGAAAAAACAGTCTATTTGTCCTTGGGCAAGACACTTCACCTGAACTTGCTACTGTGGGTATTGTCCACAGTGACCATTGCATGTATAAAAATATGTGTAATGTGTATCTGTAAAGCGCTTTGAGCACTGGAAAAGCGCTATAATAAATGTAAGGAATTATTATTATTATTATTATTATTATTATTTGTGAGCCTGCAACATCACAAGTTGTATCTTTAACCAGACTTTCTCCACATGTGATCTTACCCGGTTGGCCAATTCCTCTGATTGCTCCTGGGTGTCACCACTGGATGGTAAAACCCCACTGCTCCGTAATGTGTTGATTGACAGTTTGAAGTCAGGACTCTGTCTGAGGAGAACAAGTTCAAGGAGCTTTAACAAACACATAAAGAGAGGACACACAGAGGTAATCTTAAACACACTTAACTGTTTCCTAAAAACTGGAACTGCTGACAGAGCTGGTATGAAGACATCCTCAGACTGCTGCAGCGCACGACCCAGCTACACAGCAAAAAAAGACGTATAAGATATCAAAAACAACTTGAAGAACATAGATAAACAGACAGTCCTGCCTCTTGTATTTACATCCTCCAGGGTCAAGGCATGTTGCTAAATTAGCATTAGCATAGTGTGTCATCTATCAAGTCGTACAGCTTCGTTACCTTTGCTGCTATCTTTCTTCTGAAAAAACAAGCCATGTTTCGCAAACGATCTAACACGCTTCAATGCAAATAAAGTAGTTGCTATATTAGCAACAATTACATTATGTTTAATCAATTCACATTGGTATAGCTACTGTACTTCCTCCTTAGCCACACCGCTTTCCTGCCAGCTCGTCCAATCACAAGCTTCGTTTGCTTACTACGTCGCCGACTAGAATGGGTTCGTTCGATTATTTTCTCCGTTCCTCCCGACGGTGGGTAACATCCGGTCACTTCATGACAAATGAAATATAATAAATACATATGTAATAAATTAATAAATAACATTTATACAAAAGCAACCCAAAGTGCTTCAGATAATAATTATAAACCCAAGAAATAAAAAAATATTTAGACAACTATATAAACAAATATGGAAAGGGATTCATTTTAAATGTAATTTCAGCTCATTTGAATAATCATTTGGTTTTCATCTGCTGGTCATTTACACATAAAATGCAAGCTTTTATTAAATGTTAGCATAGTGCCTGCTTTCTTATACTAGTGAACGTTTAAAACCATGATTATATGAACAATGTGTATCTTTATTAGTATGTCCTGATGGCTTGATACAAGACTGTCCATCATGAATTATTAGTTTATACCATAGCCTGTAAAGGTTGATACCCTGGTTCAAGTGTCACATAATGCTGACTTGATTTTCTTTTTTTAAAGTTATTGCTGCCAGCTCCAGTATGAATGCAGGGGCCTGGCACTAAATAGTGAACTGAAGCTTAAAAATACCCAGCAATACTTACATTTCTCTACATAATATTCCCAATGATAATAGTTGATTAAGGATGTTGCTCAGTGGGTTAGTAGTACGCTGATCTTTGGATCAAGGGGGCACTGCAGTCAGCATGTCGTTGTGTCCTTGGCCAAGACACTTCACCCTAATTAATGATGTTATTTGTTGTATGAAACACTTGAGACATTTAAGACAAAGAAACTAAAACCAGACTCCTCACTTTCATTGACCTGTGGTGGTAGCATGTAAAAACAATAACCTTATCGTAGGGCTGTGCAATTAATCTTATTTTAATCGCAATTCCGATTTTGGCCTGCCAAAATAATTATTATGCTTTGCTTTATATATGTTTAGTAGCTTGTGGAAGTCCGCTCAAATATTTGTTGATTAGTATTTATGATTATTCATAATGTTTCGTTCAGGGCAGCGCCATAAAGATAGAATGATCTATATGGCTCTGGTTCAGGGTAATCAACAGTTTAAAAGATACTGTTCAAATTATTATTTGTATTTGTTTTAAAGTTCAATGAATGGATATTTTCAAAGTCAATGAATAATCGTGATATCAATTGTGATATCAATTGACCAAAATAATCGTGATGTTTGCCATAATCGAGCAGCCCTACCTTATCGTAACAAATGATGTGAAAAAACACAACACAAATACTTGTGTAAACACTTTATTTGTCTGCTCTTCTTGAATCAAAGCCCCTTTATACATACAGCAAATAAAATCAAGACATTTTGGTACAATGAAAATAGGTCAAGCAAAAAAAAGAGAATACAGTGTATACAAATGTAAAAGCAGGAAGTGCCTGTACAGATTAAATACTGAAAAAAGCCAAGATGCCAGGAGTCCAGTCTGAAGGCAGCCTTCGCTCGTCCACTTGTCAATGTTGAATCCCTTTTTTCAAAAATGTACATCGAGATGTTAGTCGTAAAATCCTCTCTGTGAAATAACTAAATTAAACAAAAACGTAATAAAATCAAAAGGCAAAGTGTGTTTGGCAGTCAGCCTTTTACGAAGGCATCAGAACAAAGCCAAATAAATATTGACACGGCGGTTAAGAGGCAACAGGTAGAGTCACAGAGAGAGAGTCCTTAAACAAGTCGGCAGCAGGAAGCGCTCCTAACTCTGGCAGACCCAGCCAACGCCACACACTGAGTTTATGGCACAGTTAGGAGGAAAGTCCAACTAGACCCAATGAGTCCCGGAGAATTTTGCAGCAAATTGGATTCCTTAACGTCAGAGGCCCACACTCAGGAAACGTCTGCAGAGGAAGAAGATGACACTTCAATACAAACACATTTTGAATCGCTTCCTCAACAACTAGCACACGTGTCTGTCTCTAGAACACACACCACAGACGCAAGGCATTTGTTTGGGTTAAGACCTAGTATGATGATATTGTCCTCCATTGTATTCCCCTGCTTTACTGTGTTCTCCTCACATTACGTCTCGGAGCAGTCAGCGCAGTATAGGGGTCTCTACAAGCAAGACCTTCTGGATTTATTTGAATGTATTTATCTTTACTTGAATCGGGCCCGTTTAGCTACACATTGGACGAGCAGCCGTCTACTGTGCACAATGTAAACTCACCAGAAGTGACTCATGTCTTACACAACAGGACCAAACTTTGCTTTCAGGGATCGGTAAGAAAAACAAAATACCATAACAAATAAAACAATAAATATACTCACAGCTGGCCGGCTGCTCTCCGAACCTTCGCATCAGTTGGTCGTGCGTGAACTTGACAAACGTGTCATATTGCTCTGTTGGAAGAACAACACATTCATTAGAAAATGTATGAATGACTCACTCCACATATCTTATTTCACTCTTTCATACCGGCAAGCTTTGTCGTCAGAATCTCGTCGTACTCCTCGCGGATTTTGTCCTCTCGCTCTTTCAGCAGTCTTTCACAAATCATCCCAACCTGCCTGAGGGAAAATAAAGGCTGCTCTTTCCTGAAGGGAGACGAGGCACCGGAGGACGTACCTGTTAGGAGAGTTGAGATCACACGCTAATACAAAACAGATGAGATTACACACAGACTTACAACCTGGCTTACAATACTTATAACATTGATATCATCCGGCTGCCAAGCAGGCATGGCAACACAGTTATGCATAACCTGATGTAAGCTCCTGCTCGAGCCTCAGCTTTCTGAGAGTGGGTTTAATACAAAATAAAAAAAACATTATAAAAGAAAGTGAAAGGATAAAAGGGACTTTCCATCGATACCATTCCTCTACTCAGGGAGTGGCTAACGATGTTGATGGCCAATTCAAAAGTAAATAGAGTGGTGAAATCCCTCCTTTTCCACTGGACCTCCATGGGACCTTATTTTGGAAAAATCATGTATTAAAGTCAATGGAGAGAGAAAGATTATCTTTTGATCCCGTTTGAATTGTGCAACGATATGATGTTTGTTAATTTAAAAGATAATTTTGCAAGTCAAACAAATTAAAATGTGTCGTAAAATGGTGAAGTAACACATTGTTTTGTGTGAAGCGCTCAATGAACTACAACTCTGGTCTTGCACACGTCACCAACACCAAGATGGCCGTCACGTTGGCACATTTCACCTCTTTCTTTCAGAATGAAGTGAAAAGTATTAAAAGAGGTGAAAATCACTACAAGTCTGGCCATGTTGAGAACTGTACATACACACAAGGGGAGTTAGTCGGTTCCGTAAGAGCCAGCATGCGGGACCGGCTTTACAAAGTTTCGGTGAGTAACACGAGTGTAATGTGTAACGTTAATGTACGCACCACTGGGATTTGTAATCTTTCTAGTTGCGTATTTTTCAACAGTTTTAAGACAAACTGACTTTTTTGACTTGGAAATGATTTGTTAAGACAAACATCATATGTGTAATTCATGGCACAATTCAAACGGGATAGAAAGATACATTTTCTCTCTCCATTGACTTCAATACATAACTTTTCAGAAATAAGGTCCCATGGGGCGGAAGTAGATGGGCGTGACTTCGCCACTTTATTAAAAAAGCCCATTCTTTCTGAGTATCAGGATGGTAACTGCGTGCTGTTGTCAGCTAATAATATTCAGGTGGACATCCTAAGCAGGACATTAACTAACTAGATCCCAATAAGTGTATGTTTGAGTTGATCAGTAAAGGAATGGTGTATCACAGTTGTTCTAGGTTTTAATGCATCTGTGAAAACTTCTGAATATCCTCACTAATAAGGACGGTAGCTACCTGGCAGGGCTGATCCACTCTGGTTCTGCAGATCCAGAGGACAACAGCTGCTTTCCTGCTGGAAGGTGCTGTCCAGGTGTCGTCGTTTCTGCAGCCGCTTGTACTCCTGTTTGATGTTGTGTAGGATTTGCTCTGAAACAGACAGAAACAACATTTGCTCCATTACAAGGGACATCTTCATACAGAGGTGCTGCAGAGATCAAAGATCATGTTGCCTTTCTGATGTATCCAGGTAGATCAAGACAAACAATTGAAGAGATAGCTACTTTCTGTAAGCATAGAATACTGCATCCATAAAATTAGTAAGCACTACAAAACATTGTTTCCTTTTTTATTTACTGAAGTGGAAAATCTATAACATATGTCAAGTGATGCATCAGTGTGAGGCTCTTCAGAAAATGGAGCACACAATGAAACTAATATAATCGAAGACAAACTAAAATGTCTATCTTCTAATAACTTCGAGGCATCAATTATGTTCAGAAGACAACTTTAATAATTTACACAACAGTCAAACCATTGCTTCCTGCTCTTCCCACACTTCACTTCCTCAAACCATTGTTAACTATTAGTACAATGAAAGTTTTCATGTATAATTACTGCCGAATTTACAATTAAGCAATAAAGATTCACATGAAATCGTCTATATGTGAGTCTTCCATCGCAAGGGGATAAACAAGAACAACACTCCTTTAACTTGACAAATTACCTGTGGGGTTTGGCTTTAACAAAATGACAGACACCGGTACACAGAGGGGGAGGCTAATAGGGAAAGCTAACCGTGTCCAGTTTACACTTAAGAATAGTTTTCCCATAATGTACTTGGGATTACACTGAATTCTGAAAATGTGGATTGAAATTCCTACCTGTGGTGAGTCTTGACGACACTTCCCCGAAAGGCGAGGGCTCCATACGCAAATACTTCTGTGGTGAAGAGACTGGAGACATGATCGGGGTGCACCTCCTCCTTTTTGGGGAAGCCTGGTTCATCAGTGGATCAAAGTCCATACTCCTCTTCAGGGTAGCCCCGCAAGCCATCTCGCAAAACGGTGTCTTAAAAAAGTATTAATAGAAAGCTGTAATCCCTGGTTATCTGCGAAAGTCCCTGATGTGGGCCCCGGTCTGTGGTGACAATGCTAGCTAACGTTAGCTAAATCAAACGGCAGCGGCGATTCCGGGCGGCAGACAAATACGCCTTATTTTCGCTATTGTTGTCTTCTGCTGATAAATCTCATTGAGATTATGTTGAAAAATATGTCTTGAGTTAATCCGGGCAAAATAATTTGAGGTTAATTTGCTATAAAATCAGATGATTGCAGATTTTGCTGCACTACATCCGAAGAGTACTCTCAACGGCTCAGACTAGTTTACCTTTAATTCCGTTCCATATGATCGGCTATGAGCATGCGTGACAACGGTTGCACGCTGGTGCTTGTAGTTTTTGTTCCCTACAGGCACCCACTGTTTATATACTTGAAGACTACATTTCCCGAAGACTAAGTATTCATGTTCCTTTTTTTTCAAATGTGTTTGTTTTCTTACAAACCACTACACTACGAGGAAGTTTCAAATTCACTTAAAACGTTTGATAGAACAATATTCAGTATTATTTTTGAATGCAAATTATTAATACAAAAATGATTTATATAAAAAATACAAAACATTATTTTTAGATAGGAATCCATAATACTAAATGAGCATTCCCTTTTATTTACAAGGAAGTGAGGAAACAATTACACCAATCTCATATCAATAGATAAAAGTCATTTTAAACCCAGGGCCACTACATAGAATAACCAATCCAATAGGTAACTACTCTGATTCATCCATATTATTAACACTGCATATTTCGGATTCAGAAGAAAAATACAAAACACACATAAACGATTAAGAAATGTTTCTTCCTTCATCACCGCCTTCTCAACCACCCCAAAAATTGAGGATGCGAGAGGCATCTGTATTTTAACACCTTTTATTTAAATTATAATTTTAAGATCTATGATATAGTAGACCTAACTTGAGGTAGTAAAAATGAACAATAAGAGTTGTTGTGTAACGTCATGGTGTAATTATTTGTGGTACTATATATGCAATTGGCTATATAAAAATAACTCGAGCATCTTGCACCCAAAAAAAGATTATTTTCATTATAAATAATCTTCAAATTGTTTTCTGTTAAAATGTCAGGAAAAGTTCTCATTGCAGAGGTAAAGTAGACACATCTCATAGTTTTTTATAAAAGTGTTTTGAAGATAAATAAACACAATCCTGTTAACATCTGTGTGAACAGATGTTGCAATTTCCCTGTTCCTCTGAGACAGGAGATGAAAAAAGTAGAGCAGATGTTGGTGTCAGAGGATGCCGTGGTAGACATACTCTTGCAATTTGTCACTTTTAGGGTTACAAGAAGTAAGCCATAGTAACACGAAAAAAAAATCAAAATGTAGAAATGCCATTTTTCCTCTAACAGGCTGCCACTATGGACATTTTATAATCTTCCTCAAGAGGGCGCTAAAACATCACTAATGGCTTCAGGCTGCTGTCCGCTGAGGGCTTGGTATCTCTTTCAGCATCTGTTCCTCGTACATCAGTGATGGAGGCAGAATTCAAGGAATATTTCACCCAGCAAATGATTATGTGTATACAATTCCTCCACACTGTGTGCCTGTGTGTTGTATTCTTGAATAAAACCACCAGTCAGACTCAGGGACAGTTTCATCCCACAGGCCATAAGACTATTAAACACCTGAACTTTTGAAACAACATCCATAACATTCATCTGGCTGCAATTTAGAAATTAGTTATCTAATATATCATATTCCAATCACTTGTATATAGACTCTTATTGCACTATTTCACTATTTTTCTTTTTGTATTTACTTGCACTATTTTTTCTGTTTTTCTGTTTTATTGTGTTGCACTGTTGGTGGAGCCTGGAACCTAAGATTTTCATCGTCATAACTACACTGTAGCTATGTTCGTATGACCAATAAAAGCCTTTAACCTTGAATCTGAACTAAAGCATTATTTTTCTGCTATGCCTACATGGTAAAAAAAAGAGTCCACAAACTGATACAATGATTGGAGTAAATGGGTGTTGGGTTTACTTCAAGTAACTTAACAAGACTATTTATATGAAAATATCCAATATAACATATCCGCATCAGTTTCATATGGGCCTCCATGAGAATGAGTATGCATCAGTGTTTTAACTAGGAAGGTTTTTTATATTTACTTAAATTTATCAAAAATATTCACATTTTTTTAAATAGGAGGTATAACTTTGTGAGTAATAGATGTATATATGTATAAATGTTTTTGTTGGGGGGGCTTTTGTAGTATTCCTTTAATCGAAATGTATGCAAACTTCGGTTTCCCACCATGAAATAATCCATCAAATAACTGAAGACGAAATGACAACCAGCTGCAACTTTATTCAAAGGTTTGAAAACAGTAATACTAAAAACACTGATTGTGTTTTTGAAGTCATAGATTCCTCATTATGCCACCACTGTTACAGAAGCCACTTGACAGTTGACAATTTGATTTTCAATACTCATAATACAAGAGGCAGCAAAGAATACTGATAAACAGTCTGGATAACTTTACACCAAGATAAATGTCTACAGAACAATTGTGCTGTGAGATTTCTAGATTAAAAGTACTACATCACCTATAAGGAAAGTCACATCTTAGATTCTTTTGTAAGGTCAGTTGCCGAATCTTCACACAACGCATACATACAGTTTCCATCCAAGTTACCAGCTAATGAAACAACCCCTGTTTCTTTGTTTAGATACGTAAAATTAACAGCAGACATATTTTTATTTAGAGTTACGCCAGAAGTACTTCACTAGGCCTGTGCATGGGTTGCTTTTATTTTCCGAAATGATGTCCCTCTGCAATAGTGGCACTAAAAACAACTCACTGCAATGATCAAAAGGCTTGGGGTTGGAAATATATCACCAAGTCACAAGGTATTACACACATACATGGCTGAATTCAGTAAAATATTACATTTGATGTAAGCAGATATAGTCTGAAACCACTTCAGTTTGTTGCAGTTGTGTCCAGCACACTGCATCGGTTTTGATGTATTCAAGCTTGTTGTTGTTTTGCTGGCTGTACAGCTGAATGAGGCGATTTGAACACTTTGCAAGAAAACACTGTACAGTTGTTAGGTTTACAATTGAACAAAGACACGTTACTCTAACAGCTAGCGGGTAAAGAAATGGACAACAGGGACCATCGTCACTCTGCCACAGAAATGTCATTTCAGATTTGACACGCTCAAAATCTGTGAATCCGTTTACCTCCATCTCATTGGAGTCGTTTAGTTGATGATGGTTTTTTTTATATATCTTGAGCATGAATCACCCATCAAATCTCAAAATCTCCTTCACACATTTTCCCACTCACTGAGTGTCGTCAGAACAAATACAAAAGTGACATGTTAAATGACAATTTTTGAAATAAACAATCAGTCATTTGAAACTTTTTTTCCATCACTCCTTCATAGAAATGACTAATGTACATGAAGCCTGATTAGAAAGTCAAGTTGCCAAAGATTTGTTGAAGTTATGGCGCAAGACGCATTTTAAAGTCTAAATGACACAATGAAACATCTCAAATTAAAAACGTCAGTAGCCCCTTATCCCATAAATGAAGATAATATTGTTTTTTTCAAAACCTGAATTCACAGTACAAAAATATAATATGCCTTCACTAACTGGATATCATGAGGTCTATGGTAGATAGCAGACTCATGATAGTCGTTGATAATCCTTTCAAGTTGTGAGTCCTTTCCTATCAACTTGCAATACTCTTTGGCACTTTGGCACACTATGTACTTACAAACCAACATAAAATAATGCAACCACTAAAGCCAATGTGAGGATGTAAGTCAATACTTTCAGGAGAGGATTTCTTTTTATTTTCAATTTTCTGCTTTATTCTGGTGGATGGCATTGTTTTGGGGAGGATGACATTTACACATTCTCCCCATCAGACAGCCTCTGCAGAAGTTTCAGTTGACACAGACATTGTTACTTTGGCTATTTTCACAGTGGTCTTCACACAGCTCTCTGCAGCCCTGTTGGCAGAAATGTTGGTATGTCTGTTCTGGCAGTCTGACTCGAGGCTATTATCCAGCTGCTGGCCCGTGCCCCTGCAGGCCTGGCAGGAGGTGATGAAGGCGTGCCGCATATCCTTGCTCCTCAAGGCGTAGATGACCGGGTTGACAGTGGAGTTGAGCAGGCAGAGCATGCTGCAGAATGCAAATACCGTCTTAATGTCATCGTCCATCTTCCAGAAGAGGTCATAGACCATGATGGCGAGCAGTGGGCCCCAGCAGATGACCAGCACCACCAGGATGAGCACCAGGGTCTTGGCGAGGCGAATGTCCATGCGCGTCTGCTCCGGGCGAGCGGACTGCACTTTAGTCCCATCTGCTGAGTAAACAACAAGGCTCTTCTGGGAGGTGCGGCTCAGCATGCGCACGGCGTGGTGGTGCGCCTTCCACAGGATGTACATGTAGGCGTAGATGATGAAAAGAACCAGCACACTGGTAACACCGATCCAGAACAACAGGTAGTTCTCATCAATCAGAGGAAATATGTCTGAGCAAACAGAGTTGAGACTTTTACAGTTCCAGCCCAGCAGAGGTAGCACTGCGATGACGATAGAGATGGTCCACATCACACAGAAGGCAATGACAGCCTTGGTCCGTGTCACGATGCGCCTGTAGGCGAGAGGCCGGTGGATGGAGATGTAGCGATCAATAGCAGTGAGGAAAAGACTCCCCACAGACGCAGTGAACGACGCTGTGACTCCACCCAGTTTGAAGAGAAACACATTGGGGCTGTCCTTCCTGTGGAAGACATGGAAGTCCAGAAAGCTGTAGACAAATATAACACTTCCCAGGAGGTCAGCCACAGCCAGACTGCCAATGAAGTGGTAGGACGGCCGGCAGCGGAGGGTGCGGGACTGAAAGATGACGCAGAGCACCACCAGGTTCTCCAGCACTGTGACGGTACCCAGAGTCAGAGACATCACTGCCACAGCCAGCTGCTGGCTGGGGGTCAGGATCATGAAACACTCCATGTCCATAAAGTTATCCCCACATTGTAAAGTGTTAGTCTCATCTCCCAACATGCTCCGGTTGCCAAACAAGTCCGTGGCATTGGTGGGGAAGAAGGGGATGCCCTTGAGGATGAGCTCCTCGTCCGCAGGTACTTTGCCTGGGAAGGAGTCGCTGCGGAAAGCAGATAAAGGCTTCTGCAGAGCGAAACCTGCCTTGAAGTCTACATCATTGAGGGGGTTGTCATAGTTAGCGTCGTTGGAGCCCAGATACTGTAAACCAGATGTAATAGTCCGGAAGGTGGTGTCCGCCACACCATCCAGCACAGACTTCATGGCTGTGTCTGAGGGTAATACTGCAGGCTAAGACGCCTGGACAACCTATGAAATTGATGAAAAACATTTAAGAGATGTTTAGAAAATCTAAAAAAGAGTCCTATATGCACATGCACACATTTGCAGCAGTGCAACTTAAAATGAAAATTACTTTAGGATGAGATAACCTTCAAAATCTGAGAATATTTCTGAACACAAATATTGAAATAATTTGGAATATTTCATAGTTTTGTACAATTGTAGGTTTTTTAATACATTTAAAGAATTCCTGAACAGGTCAGGAACCACATCTGGTCTCTAAGAGCATGGTGTACTCACCCTGCACCCTGTACGCATCAACATACATAAAAAGATTCACCACTGACTGCTGCCCTTTCAATATCAGGAGTACACATAGAAAAACTAAAAGTGAGAGTAAAAACGCATATTTTTGACGAGGTGCAGAATCAGACACAACAATGCAATTCCTCTTATCTTGGACTGACTGGATCACAGTTTTAAAGCTGAACAAATGTAAAACAATATGAAGCATATGGGCAGTCCACTTAATGTAAGAGTAAAGAGATATAATGGGATAATTGCAATTACATTATCTAAATATATGCAGAATTTGGAAAGCTATTTCAATATTAGTTTTTTTTGAAAGTTTCACGATCCATGCACACATGTATAGATATGGTACATTTGGTGCAAAAAAGCTAAATTGCATTTGGATACAACAACGAAAAAACATATTTTCATTCTGGGACCACCAACCTAAAGGATTTAAAGTAGGAAAATAACGAAGAAACCAGTATAATGAAATATTTAAAAGAGAAAAAGTGCTTCTTTACCTTACATAATTTGTCCAAGTGCGCAGAATCGCCCTTTATCACCGCGCGTTAATCCAAGTCAGAAGCGCACCATCCATCCAACAATGATCTTACGTAAAAGGTGATAAAAACACCGTGCATGTGTTAGAATAAACCCACCATCATCCTCATTATTACTAGTTTATTTCTGAAACATTAGTTTGTCGGCTGTCTGAAGAAGTGTCGCTCTTGGAGTGCGCTCCTGGTTGTGGACACAGGTTGCTGCTGCTGCTGCTGCTCCTCTCCGCGTCTCTCCGTCTGTTTCTCTGAGTCTTCACACTTATGAAGCGTCGCTCCTACAAGACCTGTCACGTGTTTCCATATAGCTTTATCTGCCCAACCCATGAAGCTGTCAAGTGCGGTGCATAGAAACAAGGGAGAGGACAGTGGCAGTGGAGGATTTTTAAAAAAGGATCTGATTATTAATTCCCAAAGCTCCTCCTGGTAGAAGATGGGATGGAAAAAAACAACACAAAGCACACACGAAAACATAGATTAAGAATATATTTGAATAACTGTTTTATCTTGTTTCATGAGGTAATTGTGAACACAGTCTTTCACTTTGAAGGAACAACATGCTGCATTTCTCTTATAAAATATGCACATGAAGATAACTGTTTGGCTTTCAATTCCCTTTTCACACATTCAAAGGCAGATGGAGGTTGCACACCTCATTGCTATTCAGTGCATGTCTGTTTATTGTGTGCATAATTAACCACATTTCAGAATCTCATAGAATAAAAAACAGACTTATTTGATATTGGCTGCTGAATTACATGACATGTCATTTGTTAGATGCTTTTGTCCAAAGCGACTTACTCATTCTTATACTTATTGACTTATTCAGTACTGTGGCCAATCCCCACGGGAGCAATTTGAGGCAAAGTGTCTTGCCCAGGGACACAACGACATGCTGACTCAAACTTGCTATCCCCTGTTCGAAGTCCAGCACACTATCCACAGGCACCCTTTGAATCCAGTTAAAGGGCCCATGTTATGCTTTTCCGGTTATTACCTTATTACCCGTCCCCTTGTGTGTTATGAAGGTTTTTATGCATGTAAACGGTCTGCAGAGTCAAAAACCCTCAAAGTATACCCTGTAGGGAGTACAACTCTAACACAGAAAAGACCTCCCCAAAACACCTCGTTGGAGATTTCTCATGTTCTTCCTGGGCATCGTGACGTCTGGATACCCAGTGGCCACGCCCAGAGCTATGACGCACCCTCTGCCAGCCAAGCATATATACTGTTGGAATCTCAGGTTCAGTTCAAATTAAAACAGTGCTAACAAAGTTGCTAGCGTTTACATCTATCAACTACAATGTCAGCAGATGGCCTTACATGTTTCTCATAGCAGGAGAATTTCTGCATTCACACACGAAATATTCATAGACAGTATACTCTCCGGGTGATTTACCCTACATTATAGTTGGCGTTCCTAGCGTGTATGCTACCGAGATAAACAACGACGCTACCGAGAGGTAGACATGCTAGGCGAAAACATTGTTTTCATGCCAGCTACAATGAATGACCGAACGTAGCAGACTACCCGTATAAGATTGCAATTGTAAACACGTTCTTCCTAGCCTAATATGAACCACTAGCTTTTGTTCACTTGGTTGTATTACACAGAACAAGCCATTGACACAGTGCTAACTGGGCTAACGAAGTTGCTAGCATTTACATATATCAATGTCAGCAGATGGCCTTACATGTTTCTCATAGCACGAGAATGTCTGCATTCACACACGAAATACTCATATACAGTATACTCCGGGTGATTTACCGTATGGTCAGTCGCGAAACTTAATTACATTATAGTTGGCTTTCCTAGCATGTATGCTACAAAGCTAAACAACAAGGCTACGTAGACATGCTAGGAAAAACATTGTTTTTATGCAAGCTAAACAAATGACCGACACGTAGCAGACTACCGTATAAGATTGCAATTGTAAACACGTTATTGCTAGCTTAATATGAACCACTAGCTTTTGTTCATGGTTGGCATATTACACTGAACAACTAGCAAACGTAGGTTAGCTTATACAAAAACTGATGCTCCGCTCAGAGCCGAAAAAACACTGAGTTAGACATGGGCGGAGCCTCTGTGGTGGTTGACTAATCAGAAGAGAGTGGCCGAGCTGACCAATCGGAGCACACTGGGCTCACAGGGAGGTGGGGGGGGGGGGGTAGGAGCTCAAACAAGGGCAGAGAGTGAATACCGGTGAATACACATACTTTACAGAGATGCTGTATGAGAAACCAATGTGAGTTTGGAAAATTGCACAGTATAAATCTATTTTAGTAGACCTCAACAATGGAATTATGATCAGTGGAAATGGCCATGACATGGGACCTTTAACTTGTTTCTTCCCCCTTTGAAAACCTGCGTTACTTTGTATTTGGATACAAATTCAAAAGAGAAGTACATTTTAGACAATTTAAAAACCTCATAAACTGAGCAGTTATAACTCAACCCAAAACAATTTATTCACACTTTTGTTGTATATTTATGTCTGTTGTCCTTCCATCCATCCATCTTCTCCCGCTTATCCGTGGTCGGGTCGCGGGGGTAGCAGTTCTCTTGTCCTTATAAAACAATTAGTTATCAACAGATTCAATCAGATTACGCAGCACAAAATGTACGAGTCAGTTCCTGCTTCGAATGACAATAGCAGAGATAATCCTCCCTTTGCTTGGCCTTAATAAAAAGCAGACTCAATTCACTGATTATGAATGATCCAATTTACATTTATTCATTTGGCCACATCCATGACTAGATTTCAGTGATGAACTAGTAATGTCTTCCATAATAGCAGAAACACTGGTGCTGGCCAAAGAGGCAGGAGTCGAGTGGCTGCATTGTCATAATGATAAAATGAGAATAGATGCATTAATGTGACATTTAGGGGCCACAGAGTTCCTCGGCCGGCAGAACATGAAAACCTTTTGCCAATTTGGGACTGAAATAAGCCTCGATCATCATCACAGGTTATTAACATCTCTCAGCCATGCCAGCTCTGTCTGAAATTAACTAAATGTTCTACCTCACAAAATGAGAAGACTAACGGTCACCAAATGACATAAATGTTTTAGGCTTTATGTCAGGCTCAATTTTCTGTGCATTTATTTCTCTTTTTCGCAGAACTGGCAGCTTGTAGCCGAGTTAGGCTACTTGTAAATCTTCTTCAAGCGGATTCTTATCAGTCTTCATGCAAACAAGTTATTTAGATAATGGATAAAGAAAATTAAAAAAGCGTCTCGCAAGTGACATGTAATTTATAGACATGATCTGTAGGGGCTAGATACAGATATACTCCACACTCTGCTTCAAACCTGAGAGCGGCCAAAACGAAAGCCCACTCCTTCGCTGATTACTGATTTGCCCAAAGATAAATGCCTTGTTCTAGGAAACATCAAAGAGCTTAGAGTGAGAAACACAGCTTCACTTCCTCTCTTCATGGTTTCTCAGATTGTACAAAAGCCTGAAGTAATCTTCCAGTTGTTTCTTGAACCCTGGAAGGAAAACATCCCCTTCAGACGCATTTTGATTGTTTGAGAGCATCCGTTTCTCTGCATTCTAGAAATGTTTTGATCTTGTTTCATTTGTACCTTGAGCATTTCATGTCGATTTCTATTTCTGGGAATATCGGCAGTTGGGTCATTAAATCATTTGATGCTAACTTTACATGCAGATGCTGGGATCCTGAACGGTGCAGCTGGAGCGCTGTGCCCGCAATGACGTCACACATCATTTGGCGGGACTTGAAGAATCCCCGGGAAGATCCAGAAAATTGTCAACATTGAAGGCAGATTAACGGTTATCAAAGTACAAATATCCAAAATCAGTTCAGTAACGATTTTCAAGGGGACAATATTTACTCAAATTGATGGGTTTGGATGATGGGGGAAACTCGTGTCACAGGCTCTTTAAGCCTTGTGTTATTGTTGAAATGTGCAGGTTGTTCTTACATTTCATTTCTACAGATAACACGATAAATTATTCACACCATTTGATTGGCAACAGCTAAATGAGTCTGTGAAACTGATATCTTTGAAGCCTGCAGCCTTGCCTGTCACACATGTGCAAAGTAATTTAATGCCTTTTATGTCTGTTTAGACATGCAGCACCTATAAATATTCACAACAACAACAACACCTGCAAGCATCACGGAGAAATAAGCACCAGTCTTTAAGATAAACAAAGCAACACCTGAAATAGAAATTACAAAATGTTCCAGAAAATAATGTCATCTGTTTGTTATTCTGATCCCAGTAACAGAGACTTTGTAATATGCACCACATGGAGCAGTCAGACTTCAGGCAGCAGCATTTGCCAAGCTGACTGTTGTACTGTGACAGTTTCCTCTGACTTTGCTGGCATGCTAACCTGTGTGTGAGAAATGAGCGATGGCTCAAGCAAAGCTCACAGCCATCTGCGCTTTAGTTGTGGTACATAACATTGTGTCCTCCAGTGATTCACGTTGAGTCAATGGATCACAGAAAAGAGCTCGGGGAGGGGGGAATGAAAACTGCCGTCAGAGGAAGGAAGCCTCTTTTCCAGTTGTAAATTGACACAAACAGTTAGATAAAAACAGACCGATAGAATGACATTAGTTGAAAAAGGGGGTGTATGCAAAAAACTGAATAGGATAAGATTGTTTAAATAAAGAGTAATATTTAGCTATTTTCAGAATAGTTTAATCCTTCTTATACTTTGTAAAAGAACAAGTGCCTTTACACCAGATACAGATACAGTATGAAGATGATTTATGATGTGAAAGGAGGGAGTTAGACGTTTTCCATACCAAGCTAATTGCTGCTATTTTACGAAGTGACATTAAAGGTTTAAGCTTATGCTTAAATTAAGTCATGCACAAATGAAAAACTTTATATTCATGATGAATATATATTCTTATTTGTATTTTCATACACTGTATTTAATTTAAATCTGTTTTATTCTAAAAACCGAATTTTCACACTACTTCCGGGTTTCCGCTAGTGAATTTCGTCATTTCCGGTTAGCATTAGCATGTGGCGAAATGCTACGTTTTCAAACCGTGAATTGAAGGTGAAATGACGTGATGTTGTACCCTAACACACTGGTTTTAACACTCATTTATTGACGCTGAAATTACGTTTATTAGGGAATGTTTAAATAACCACAGACTAATTTAGCAACAGAAAATGGCAGGAATTGCATTGGACCCGCCCCCCGACGATGCCGGCAAATAGGAGAAGACCTCGGATGACCAAGCCAAGAATCGATCTCTTTTCCCTGACCTCGGCTGACCGGACGCATGGGGAGAGGGCCGCCACTCGCGAATTCCATTTGTATATCACCGCATCTTTTGTGTAATTAAATGTTAACTTGTATGGGCTTCCCTTGACTCTTTTCAGTCTGTCCTGCTCTCAGGGTTCAATAATTACTAACATAGGCCTATGCATAGAGAGTAACATACCCCCATAATCGGCTGAATAACTTCTTAACACGTCACCAACATCCTTGTGTAAGTTATGTCAACATTAAGTTTCAGTGTAACTGTTGCCTAGCTAACTGAACTAGCTAACTGGCAAAGTTAACGTTAGCTTGCTTTATAAACTGTTTAAATTGGCACACTTTATTGCCATTTGAGTGCAGTATGCACAGAAAAACATACCTTCATAATCACATGAATAATTTTGAACAGGTCAAGAACATCCTTGTATAAGATATGTTAACATTAAGTTTCAATGTAATTGTTGCCTAGCTAACGGTAGATAGCTATCAACGTTAGCTTGACCTGTGAATAAAAGGACAGGGTGCCACTTGATTAAAAATCCTGTTGTAAGAATTGAAAATATATTTCTGATTTATATTTATTTATGTATACCTCATATTACAAAAAATATATAACAACGTTAGATTTAATGACCAAATCATGCCGGTTAGTTAGGTTAGCTTAATTGTATATCTCCCACCTGCATAAACACTACTAAATCAAACTAAGTAACACTGAAGACAGACTTCCTTTAAAACATGAATAAAGCTCAATATATATAAAGTTCAAGCTGCTATTTTCAAGTTGTTTTGAATCTGTGTGACTTCCTGTTTACATTGAGTGATTCTTATACTTTACACAAACTGAGTGAAGCAATAGCTTTCTTGCCTCACATGGTTCAGATTACAGCGATGCCGCCTGAGAGGCAGAGAGGAGTTCACTCAGGATTCATAATGCACTTTGCACCAGCCTCTTTCCTGCAGGTTGTTCCACATGTAAGGGTTTTTCAGGAAGGAGATGTAGCCGAAAGATACTTCACTAATGCATTAATAAAAACCTCATCAATATGGAAGGCCAACCAAGGTTTAGAAAACTAAAATCTGTCTTGAATTCCTGCATTTCTTTATTATATAAGAATGCTGTTGCTGTTGTTTTTACTAAATAGGCTAAACCAGTGATTAAGGTTACCGCATGGGCTGTGTATGAGTCATCCCCCTCTGAAAACAGGCCACTTGTACTACAGAATAAGCAAATACTTTTGTCTTTTTGTCAGTTGAGCAGTTCTTTTAACTTAGAGCTCGTTTTTCACATATGGCACTTAACTCTGTGTGAAACGCTGAAAAAACTATAGAGACAGATGAGTCTGGTGTCTCCATAAATAGCTGTAAAGTTTGTTTGTTGTGTCCCAGAGCTGCAGCTGCCGCTGCCCGCCCCTTCATAACAAATAACTACAACCGTACTGAACTTTTGCTAAATTATGCTCAACATCAACTTATCATAAGTTATTGTGATGAAAAGGTATGATTAGTTTCAAAACAGATGTCAGGGGTCAATGTCGATGCATCTCATCTGTGGGTGAGAACAGACGTCACGTCCATGTTGTGCATCAAATTAGTGGCAGATGTTTGTTTTCGTTGTTAGTCTTTTCCCCTTGAAAGCCTCTGTAATTTCAGAAGGACACACCATATTGAAATACTGTCAGATACTGTCAAATACTGGGCTCGTTCATGCTTTTATTGATTTGATACTTTGAGTTAGAGCACTCTTCATGGACAAATCTAACAACCTTGCTTCAGAAAACTCATAGAACATAACCGAAAGGTGACAGAAAAGCATTTACTGACATAGATCATTTTTAAAGAGGCCGTTTGATCAATAAAGAGTGCTGCATCTCCTTTCTTACAATTTGCACATCATAAAGAAAAAGCTGGTATTTCTATCCTGCATGTTTATATGTTTACAGTGTACACAATAATACATTTCATTTACTTTTTGTGATTACAACTTTTTATCTTTTAGCCATGCGTTTGCCACTAGGGATTGCAATGCCCGGTAAACCAATTTAACCTGAAATATCTCAACAAAGGATGAATACTGACTTTGATGATGCTTTGAACTTTTCCTCTATTACCACCAGCCGGCCATATTTTCTTTTTAACTCATCATGTAATTATGTCAATATCTACAAACCAGATTGGCACAAAATGTGTATATTTGACATGTATGATCCCGAGACAATATTCCTCTGGGTTTGTTGATTCCTTATTTAGGTTAACATTTGTGTAGTTGGGTTTAAATAACTCAAGATTGCCATGAGATTTGATACACCCTTTAATGTTCCCCTCAGGATAAACTGTAATAACTTTGGGGAACCGCTGTCTTTTCATCAAGAGTCAAACTTCCAATACTATGTAAACAAAAACCTGCAAGACTAACAACATCCCATCCTTAAAGGCACATACTTTACTCTCAAACAAGATTAAGATTGTGAAATGGTAAAAAGTAAAACCTCATAAACATCATGTCACTGAGAGTATGTTATCATTTTAGCAAGTGATGTGATGTGTTAGATGTGTGATGTGTTAGATGTGGGCAATAAGTGATTTATATGTCCCTAAATAAACTACACTTTTTATTTTTGTCAAAAGTTCACAAGTTAAAGTGGATGTAAGAAGAGGAGCTTGTTGGTATCTAACTAGGGACTTAATGCATTGCAAGCAGGAGAAAAGGCAGATCAGCATTTGCTTATCCCCCTGTTCCTTCTAAACTTGGGATGTTTTCATGTCTCACATGATTGAGCACCGCAGCTCTCTGCTGCTGTGTGTGGACTGATGATGCCGCCTTTCCCAAGCGTCCTATTACACAATTTATTAATCTTAAGTCAAAACGACTAATGTTGATGAACACGCTGCTGCACACTAAGCTGAAAATCATCATCAAAAGGTTCACCTTATCATGTGTAGGCCTCCAATGCCTGTGTGCAATTTCATAATTCTAATGGAAGAAACCTGTGTGCATCTGATGATAAGTAAAGGCACAGAAAGAAAACTTGATACCGTACTGTTTTTAGTTTATGCGGTTGCAAAGGGTGGCATGGGAAGTGTCTTCCTGAAAGTTGTTGCTTTAAACTTTGTCTTTCTGACTAAACAGTTAACTGGTTGATTGTGGATCTTCTAACTTTTGGACAGAGCCAGGCAAGCTGTTTCCCTTGTTTGTTTATGCCAAGCTAAGCAAACTAACAGCTGGTTGTAGCATATTTAAAATAGAGACATGCTCTTATGTAACTCTCAGCAAGAATGTGAATAAGCATATTTCTCAAAATGTATTGTCTTTGAAGAGTAGAAGGATGTGGATGCAACACTGCTGAACAGAAGTGGACAAAACAAGTTTAACACTCAAGATTTGCAATCTAAAATTAATGTTGCAGTGTTTGTAGAGTACAGTATATTTTTATAAATTGTATTAAATTTGACATAACAAAGTGACTTTAAAGTCCCTTTAATACCGTAAGCTCCAGAAATGAATTTAAACTGTTATCTTTTATAATACAAAAGTAGTAATATTAAAAGGGACCCACCAAATGTCTTCTTCACTCTTTTTCCAATGTCTCATCTGGTGTCCCTTATTTCCCCAGTACAGCACCTAGAGGAGACACAAGAGAATAAAGTTATTATATTCGTACATCATTCAAAAAAATCACATAGGTTTAGTTGTTTTGAGATATTTTTGATGCAAAAGTGTTACATATTAATATTATACCTGTTAGTGCCCACGTGGAGGTTTAATGACATGCATGGCCTCTCTGCTGTGGCTGTTTGCAGATATGTTTTCCTCATTGAGTCGTAACTCTCAAAGTGCACTGGGAAAGTTTTACACAGTTCAAATGAGGATCACCACGTCTGAGTCGGATTTAACAAAAACTACCAGATCAAAGAACCCTGTCATGTTCAGGTGAGGAGGGGGGCAGCAGCCATCTTTAAATCTTCAGAGATTTTAAGGGACTGCCTGGCTGTCATGCAGACTCTGTTTCAAACATGCTGCGGGGGAACAAATATGAGCCGGGCAGCTGGTGAGGAGGTAAGACGGACTGGGACCAGACCTCAGGACACACTGGAGGAACCGCCATTCCCACCTGGACGGCAAGCCTGACTGTCCAGATGCCTGGCAAATCTTACTGCTCAAAACATTATCTGCATGAGAATTAGAATTTGAGAAAAGTATTACATAAACTACTCATGTTTAGCCCAATGGATACAGGATTATAATGAATTAGTAATCAGTGATTTAATTCCTGGAATCTCATTATGTGATTTATTCGAAACGCTGTGAGACATCTTGGGATCGTTGTCGTGTTAAGAAACAAAACTATTTTTTTTACCATCTAATAGACACTAAATACCCACAGTCCCACTCTTTGTTGTGCATTAAGGTGATGATAAATGACCCCAGGGAAACATGTTGGGTCCCGACAAACATCTGAATAAAATAACGACCAAATATCTGCAGCTGTACGTCCCGAGGTAACACTCCAAAACAACAATAAACATGTTGATAGTGCCAATATTAAATCCAGTAACTTTGGTTGAAATGAAACAACATCACTTCTATTAGACTCCTTGAACCAAACCAAAGCGAGAATAAAATAAATACTTTAATAAAATTGTATTAAAATAATCCCAAAGGCGCACACAAAATACAAATTATCCAAATAAAACAGTTTTCAACAGCTCTAAACTGGTGCAGCCATAAAAACGTGCTTTTTACTGAACGTCAACTTTAATTGTTGTCTTTCCAGCCATTTTGGTCAATTTCATGGAAGAAAACATTTTATAATAAGATTTGAAAAAACGTTTTAGGGGCTTTAAAGAGGGAATCAAACAAAAAAAATTGATGTTAAAGGAGTTTAAAAAATGTGTTACAGTTACTTGTTTTTGTCTTACCACCCCGAGGATAAATATAAATTATAATATAAAATAAGCGAACGGCCAAAAGTTAAATATTTAGATTTGCATTTCAATAATAACGTATTTATTCAAATTAAGATTTTTTAAATGTATTAAACAACTAGTTTAATGACAAATGTGCGAATTTTAGAAACCAATCAGTTCCTGGGGAAGTTAGAAATCTAAACATTTTAATTTAAATTGAACATTGAGGCTGTTTATAGGACCATCAGGAATACAGAAATACATGTGTCTGCATTGACTCTGGATTCTATATAACCATACTTTTGTATCATTTTGTAAGACAACTAAAAATCAATCACATAAATGTACTTCAAGAGTGCATCAGCCAAATCAAAGTGTACACCTTGACCTGCTGCATGCACCTGCCTGTGAAGCACACATCCCGTCTCTGCACTACTGAACTGGCAGACTGCCTCTGATTTGCTGTTGGCATGACAACCAGTGAGGACTGAAATGACTAGTCACATGACACAGCCAAGGTTGAACACAGACAAAGAGACGACTACATAATCATTTTTTTGCCAAGGGGGAAAGACTTCACTACAGACAGCGATGCATAGGGAAACAAACTAAAAGGAAAAGGGTGCCAATAACAAGATGTTCTGTGCAAATTTCCCCCGGGACATCCAGGAGGAGCAGAATCTCTCCTCTGCCTGAAGAAGGTGTTCATTCCAAATCACGCCCCGCACATCGTGATCCCACAGAGCATAACAGAGCCTGGTGCGTTACGGCTCCTCTAGGAAAAGGTGGAGGAGACAAAAGAGCAAAAGAAAAACATGGTGAATATCTGCCATCTGAACCAAGGCTATAAACTGGGGTGTCATGGCAACTGTGTCCCTCAAATCTCATTGAGCGAGATGTTGGTGCATCGAGTGGCTCAGCAGCAGCAGGCCCCATGGGGCAGATATTCGGTCACGCAGTGAGAGCACGGAGGGGCACGCAGTCGTTTGCACTGCTGTCCTGCGTCCGTCCCCAGAGACCCTCTCAGGACCTTTAGACAGGCCGAGGTCTACAGTCAATAACAGGTGCTAAAATATGTATGGCTCTGTTTAAACATGCACATGTCCTTCAGGTCACAACCCTGACTCAGGATAGAAATAACAGGATTTTAACCCTGCAAAATAAAAACCTTATCATTTGATGTGCTGCGGGAACATATCATAAAAAGTTCATATTATGGTATTTGGGGTTGTTCCTTTCCTTTATTGTGTTATATAGGTTTTTGTGCATGTAAATGGCAAAAGGCAAAAACCCCAATATTCGCCAACGCCTCGATTGGAGTCCTTTGTCTACTTCAATAACATAATGACATCACTATGTAACATGTCACGCTTCTATTGGCTAGCACTTCAACACATTGTACGTGATATAATAAGGGGCGGGACATCTCTAAGCGGTTGACCAATCACAACAGAGCCGGCCAGCTAACCAATCAGAGCAGACTGGGCTCTGGTTTCAGACAGAGGGTGACAAGAGGAGCTGCAGCACAGGCAGTATGAGAACAATGAAGAGCTTTTTGAACATTAAAGCATTTGTGTCACAGTAGAGACATAAAATACTTGCACTTCTGTTTCCCTCGTTCAAAGATTAGATTAGATTAGATTAGAATCTTTAATGACCACACAGCCAGGCTGGTGGAATTCGTGTTCAGTGCAGAGTATTACAGCTTGTTCCATACAGTTCAACATACAATAAACAGACAATAAAAAGTACAACACACAGCACAGGGCAAAGACATATTATAACATAAAGTTCAAGGTGTGGTGGATTGTTATTGTTCATTGGGGTTATTTAGAGTCCATTTAGTGTCCGTATTGCAAAGGGGAAGAAGCTGTTTTTGAAGCGAGCGGTTTTGGCGGACAGTGACCTGTAGTGCCTCCCTGAGGGCAGAAGTTGGAAGACATGGTGACCTGGGTGGGAGGGGTGATAGTGGAAAAACTGGAGAATGATCAAACCTGCTGTAGAAGGCGTTCAGTTTGTCCGGAAGCTGATGGTCAAGTCAATTTTGAATGGGTTTTTGTTTGGATCCTTGAAATTATTTCCATGGTTAATGCAAGTTTTGAAAGAGTTTTTTTCAATGTTTTTGTTCTACGACATAAAATAAGTAAAAACCTCACTGGAAACATTTTGAAGGTTTCACAAGTCAGAGTACAGAGGATGTCAAGCAAATCAAACATCATCATGCTGACTCATTCTTCAGAGGTGATGGTAAAGTCATGTGACCATGGTATAGTCTTTTTAAAGCCTAGTTAATAAAAACGATAGCATTAATGCATCAGAAATCATAAGGTTATTTGCTGAGAAATTATTACATATAGTCAGAGTATCTGAAGAAGCCTTTTATAAGCGGAGATATCCTCTTGGTAATTATATCCTTTAAAATAATGTAAAACAGCCAACCCGATATCACGGCAAGACGTGAACATGTGACGATTTACCATGCTGGGAGACGTGAAGATGTCACGATTTCGTCCCTTCAAACGTGACAGTTACACGGTATTGTTAACCCATGTTAACCATTGGAGAAATAACCGGAAATGCCAAGCAAATGCTACCCCGACGGTCGGTTGTTATTGTCAATATTAATATAATAATGATTTATTTTTGAATAGTCACACTCGATTACGCCAATTTTCTTGTTGCCCCAGCTGGTCGACACCTCTTTTAGCAGAAACAAAGGCTACATTAATGTATTAAATCGATGTTAATCCATGCGTGTGGATGTGGAATTAACGGACGTGACGTTGTGCGATTGAGTTGCCAGGCAACAGCTTCGGTTCATGTTAATTTACAAACTCTTCAACTACAACCGTAGTTATATTTAAAAATATGTTAGAAGGCCTCACGAAATACTTTAATGCAAATTAAAATGTAAATGTGAAGGAATGTGTGTCTAACAAAATACATCGGTGATAAATGAAACCGGAAACTGACCTAGGCAAGATCCTCAGCTCGATGATTGGATGGTTTAGCCGCAATGCATGCTGGGATTTGGGGTTTATGTGATGTGAAATCTGAAAATGTTTTTTAAAAACAAAATAAAACTTTATTCCGAGTGTGCTTGCTTTTCTCTTTGAAAGTCATCACATAACAGCATTGTAATACATGGTTCGGCTGCATTAAATATTACATATCTGCCGTAGTTATCTATTTATAGAGCCCTGCTGAGAAGACTTCTAGACAAGCAGGAAGAACTGCCGCCAAAACTGAAAACGTGACGTGGATCATAAATATATAAGCAATTAAACAACATCTTACATTTCTTTTCACACAATACGTCTCCTTGCAGTATAAACACTAATTCGGCTGACTTTTATATTTGATCCAATTGGTAGATAGGCTGTATTTACACCATAACGGTGCAGAGCATATAGAAAGGGACACCTGGTGGTTAAAGCACGTTATTGAATTTTATTATTAGATATTAATAGGATCCCTATACAGTATATTCATTACTCGTTATTCTCTACTAATAGTTAATTAAAGACTGTGTTGTCACAACAGACTGTATATAATGACTAGTTTCCACACCCCTTTCAAGATTTCAAGATTTTCTAAGCTAAGGTTTATTGACTTATTATACACAACTACGGTGTAGTTATGCAATGAATGCAAAACTTGGGTCGCAGGTTCCTCAACAGTGCATTACAAGACATCTATCAATATTGTATGTATACCTCCACCATTAAACTGTCATTCTGCACATTTCTTATACTATCTACATACATCTTATAAGAGTATAATACATATGTATAATATCAGTTTAATAATAAACAAATAATAAACAAATAAGTGCTTAAACATAGTTAACATTGCAGGAAAGCAATATATTAGACGTTAAGTACTTTGTCAGGCTTAATATGTATCTGTAGATACAAATGTCACTGTGTGTGCTGTGTGCTCTGCATGTGTGACCATTAAAGAGGGTTTCATCCCTCCATATTCTTCTTCTATACCCCCAAAGCTTTTTTCTTATTCAAAAGAAGACCTTAACCTAAAGTACTCTTTAATGTTTGAATTAAGCCTTATTAGTTTGTCTGTTTTGCACCTATTAATATCTAATAATAAATAATAAAATTCAATAACGTGCTTTAACCACCAGGTGTCCCTTTCTATCAGCTCTGCACCGTTATGGTGTAAATACAGCCTATCTACCAATTGGATCAAATATAAAAGTCAACCGAATTAGTGTTGATACTGCAAGGAGACGTATTGTGTGAAAAGAAATGTAAGATGTTGTTTAATTGCTTATATATTTATGATCCACGTCATGTTTTCAGTTTTGGCGGCAGTTCTTCCTGCTTGTCTAGAAGTCTTCTCAGCAGGGCTCTATACATAGAGAACTACGGTAGATATGTAATACTTAATGCAGCCGAACCATGTATTACAATGCTGTTATGTGATGACTTTCAAAGAGAAAAGCAAGCACACTCGGAATAAAGTTTTATTTTGTTTTTAAAAAACGTTTTCAGATTTCACATCACATAAACCCCAAATCCCAGCATGCATTGCAGCTAAACTATCCAATCATCGAGCTGAGGATCTTGCCTACGTCAGTTTCCGGTTTCATTTATCACCGATGTATTTTGTTATACACACATTCCTTCACATTTACATTTGAATTTGCATTAAAGTATTTCGTGAGGCCTTCCAACATATTTTTAAATATAACTACGGTTGTAGTTGAAGAGTTTGTACATTAACATGAACCGAAGCTGTTGCCTGGCAACTCAATTGCACAACGTCACGTCCGTTAATTCCACATCCACACCAGATCTATGCGCATGGATTAACATCGATTTACTACATTAATGTAGCCTTTGTTTCTGCCTGTTTTAAAAAATAAAATAGAATTTGCTAATATTAAGTGATAATATTAGGATTAGTGTGAACAACTAGTTTACATGTTACTAACAGTGCCTTGGTTAAAGAGCCTGTTGCTGTTTATTTATAGCTTTGAATTCTTTAAAACCAATATTATCTTCTTAAACTTGTATGGTAGTCAGGAGCATCACTTTCTAATGTGTATTGATACATTTAGAGGGAGGGGATCTAAAGTAATGCTTTAAAATTCAGATTAGATTAATTTCTACCATTTTCTTAAATTCATGGTAGTTTCAGTAATCCCCTGGTAATTGAGGACACAAGTTATCTAAATGACTAATGTCATCTTTATGGCTTTCAGAAAGGACAGGAGACCGACAGGTGACTATCAAAGGACTAGCAGCAGCAGCAGGACTAGCAGCATATGATGATAATGATGATGTTAAATGTGTTGTTTTAGGAACATCCATTGCAAATACATGGAGTTCAATAAACATTGAATAGCATATCATGCAGTTTGTCGGTGCCTTTTGCTCCGTGTTGTCCTGGTTTGCTGTGCTGCCTCCTAGTCGCCACCATGGTTTGCTGTGCTGCCTGGGGATGCTCCAATCGCTCAGAGAAAGGAATACGAATGTACGGCTTCCCCACTGACACAGAGCGGAGGAAGCAGGAGCAATTTCACGACCAACAGCAAAAAAATATGTGATTTATATACAAACACTGCATTTGCACTTTTTCACAAAACGAAAACCACACCATTGGGAAAGCTTAATGTTTTGTTTAATACAAAAAAACAGGGAAAGGCTTGAAAAACACAGAGTTGAGACTCAGGGTGCAGGGTGAGGGTCTCAGTGCAGGTATTCAGGCTCCATTGAATCCCCCTCTGGTTCTTGTGCTGAAAGAGGGAGTAACAGACAGGAGAAAGGGTTATACACACCTATATAGCACCTATTGGATGGGAAATGCCTTGGGGAGATAAGGTGTGGTCTTTGTTCCCAACTGAAGTTATGGAACTTTATTATTTGTGAGTTTAACAAAGTATGACAAATGGCATCAGTAACAGATGTGATATGAATTTCTATAAAGTTGTCTCACATTCTTGGTCATATTTTATATACAGTATGTAATGAGTATAACATGTCCAGTAAGTATAAAGTGTTTCCTAATACTGTGTATTCAACCACTATGGAATATGTATGTGGGCAGACAAAACTGAGTTGTTCTGTGTGGGAAGTAACCTCAAGTCACTCATTTGTCAAGACAAAAAAGGGCAAGACTAGGCTGAGAGCAGAGGCTATACCCACCATCTTCGTACATCGCCCTGTGGTCAAAAAGAGAAGGGCCCCT
Source organism: Pseudochaenichthys georgianus (assembly GCF_902827115.2). Classification (NCBI taxonomy): domain Eukaryota; kingdom Metazoa; phylum Chordata; class Actinopteri; order Perciformes; family Channichthyidae; genus Pseudochaenichthys; species Pseudochaenichthys georgianus. Next base: position 28,501,956 of record NC_047526.1, on the reverse strand, counting down.
GTATCTACAAAGCCCATAGCTCATGATCACAGCGATAGTGTGAAAGGTGACACAGGTATAATAAGTATGAACTCTTAGTAACAAAACTAATATTTCTTATTTTTAAGTGGTATTATATTTTAAATGTTCGAACATTTACAGTGCCATGTCTTCTACTTACATTAGTCTCAAAGATTGAAGGAAGAAGGGAAGGGATCACTGCCCTCCACCTGCCAGCACCCAGCCAGAGGAGCGCAAACAACAAAAACAAGCAAGGTGTCCTGTCATGTACCTGGAAGTTTGGGTTGGCAAAATGGAGTAAGAGAGGGACTTGAAAAACCTTGGTGGCTCTCTACTCATGTTGTTACAGTTGTCTTGGTTACAGCTCTCAAGTTTTTTTTGGTGCCATTTCCACATCTTTAGAAAATATGAACAAATTGAAGTGAAATCAACCTCTTCTCTGGAGAACACACTTTGATTTCTCTGTCTTGGGAGTTTGCAGTCTTGCAGTTTTGCTCCTCCACCTGTAACATCACTGCCCCTCCACCTGCCATACAGTAGGTTACTAACAAGATTACTTATATAATACAGTGATAGAATACATGTTTAGTATGCTTACTTATATAAAACAGTAGTATTAAACTTACCTTGTGTTTTCACTCTCACTTAAGTCCCTCTCCCTTTGCCATCAATCCAAAATCAGCTGAGCTGCAACATTATACAGACAGGTAATAATCAACAGAATCACAAGGACACAATATGGCTCTGCTAAAAACACTCACTCTTACACGCACCAAAGTTATATTTATCTAATATGTAACTCCCTCCACCCCCGCATACAATCCCGTTTAGAAGCCCCTCTTCTCTAATTCAACATGTTGGACGAAATGACATTAAGAGAACGGAATTTACAATTGAAAGGCAGTTCAACGTGTGTTGCTAACTTGCTTCGGTATCCTAGCTTGATCTGTTATCTGTAAACGTTCCCTAAATCTACTAATTTCGGGATAATCCACTGACATCCTTTAATACACATGTTCATTTGAATCAGATGTACTGATAATATCCGCAATATAAATCTTTAAACTTCTTCTTACCTTTAAAAGTCCGTCACGAACGGTCTATTATGCTGCAACTCCACAGCTCTGCTAGCCTTGGCGCTAACTTCCGGGGAACGATTGAGAGGCTCCACGATCCGCCATTGCTGTAAAAAAGTGATCCATTGGAGTGAACGGAGATGTCGTAACTCTTCTATTATACGGCTCTGGCTCAGGCTAAGAAGCTAAGCTAACATGAAATACATGCATAGGCCTACCAAGTTACTGATAACAGTGTAGTTCCCCTATATAAATGTTACATTCATAATCAAATGAGACAATCTGCAAGAGAATTAACTATATTTTGTTATTCTTAATGCTTGTCATTCACACGTTGAGAAGAGACGGACTCCACCGCCCGGACATAACGGAGCCGCAGTGGGCTAGCTCCGGGACGCCGGCTGGAGCTAGCCCCCTGCGGCTCCGTTAGCTCCGGCGGCCACCACTGGGATAATTGGGTCCCCTATTAACATTTGCTCCCGTTTAGCATTATGGGCGTCATAGCCATAGACTATAAAAGTCTTACCCAAGGCTGAATCATAAACTAAAATGTATATGTATGTATAAAGGGTTACGTCCTTAGCTGGCTAATAAGTAGCAAGCTAAACTACCAAGCACACAAACACCTGCGAACGGGGTTAACATGTATAATATTATAATTTTAGACTTCTCGGAAGTTCTGTTAGTACATTCAAGCGCACAGCACAACATTTTAATTGTCTGGTATTTGTAACATGTTCCCTAAAAGGCACAATCACCACGAACACGGCTAAAGGGTCAAGTATAGTAACTACAACTAACTAACCTTGTAGCCTCTATGATTGTAGCCTAGCAGAGTGGACAAGTTGCTGTTAGCTGGCAGTGAGGCATGTACGTGTCCATCAAAGTGACCACGCCCTAATTTATGCAAAAGCTTTAAGGCTTAATATTAATTAAACAGATGAGTTGAGAAAAAATTCACCCCCCACACAGTAGTCATGAAGGGGGAATCTAACTATACAGAGAATATGGTTTTTTGAACCACGATGTAAACATGTTTATTTCTGCTGTAAAGCTGGGCATTTTAACATGGGAGTCTATGGAAAGTGCTCCCTTCTGCAGCCTGCTCCTACTGGCCACTAGATGAACTGCAGTGTGTGGCACTTCCGTATTGTTTTAACCTATATATATGGGCGGCGCCAGGATTTTTTTTTTGCTGCAGTAGCTTTTCAGTTGCTATATATATACGGCGTTGCTAGTTAATTTTCAAAATAAATAAACAAACAATACCAGTGGGCCAAGCACGAGCCTGTTCATATTGTAGCGTTCACCGCTATTCAAGATCACAGATCACGAGCCTTCAATGTCGAAAACGTTCTCTTTATTTTCTGGTATTGACGGCTACAGTTAAAACCATAGACTGTATATATAGGCTATATATACAGTCTATGGTTTTAACACACAGGTGGACATAGTTATGATCAAACCTCTGATTCAAACACACTCAGACACATTTCTGATCAGAATCTGAAGGTCTCTCTTTGCACCCCAGCTGCAGAACGAGTAAGAGAGTGTAATTTTCAAGGTTCAGTGATCCGAAGATGCGGCAGCCTGCTGATGTTCACCAGGTTTCTGTGGACGTCAGCTCTCACTGCGGCACAGAGACATTTTGTGTTTTAGTTTCAGTTTGCCAGCTATTCTTTCAGCTCGAGAATTACATTTTGGAAAGTGAATGTTTAAAATTTCAGCTATTTGGGGAGACACACGGCTCTCTGTTGAAGCCTCACTTTGAAGTGCAGATTTTACTCTTAACGCAATCACTTGAGATTCTTTGAGAGTTTGATGTGGAGATGGTTCCCACTCTGGTATCAATCGACTTATCTACCTCTCTTCTAAAAAGCCAATGTGTGTTTTTCCCAAAATGTCAAACTTTTGTTTTAAATTCAACATTTTAGAGCAAGATATTCTCGGCTGGATCTCCATTAATGCATCTCTGTGATGATGAACAGTTTCACGCTTCAGTTTGTTCAGCAGATCTAAACTCATCCTCACAAAGGCTTATCCTCACATCTGTGGTTATTATTCAGTCTGCGTCCACACTCTGCCCTGAGATGATTTATGTAAGCAGTCTGCATTTACCATCCACATTAAATTCAAATTTGTCTCTGCCAAAAAGCAAATGGAGATAAGATAGGAAGAAGCTTAAATTACTCTTTGGGTGGAACTGGGACGGCTGCAGTAAGCACAATAATAACACAAAGTAAAGCTTTTAAATCTAATTAAGAATAGAGAAAATGGCTTTTTGAAATGGGACTTTTGCAGCAAAACTCTGAATGTCTGCAATATAATTATCTAATGAGAAATAAGTATACTTACCAGCATTCTAAGATACAGCGAAAATAAAAAATAAAATGAACTATGAAAAAATATGGACTCATAAGTAGGATTGCAAAGGGGTGGAACATTTCCGGTAAGTTTCCTGTACATTTCCATGGGAAGCTAAAGGTGGGGTAGGTACGTTTGAGAAACCGGCTCGAGATACACTTTTTGTTATATTCCATGGAATGCTCTTAATATCCCGATAGCAATGAATATCTTAAGTGCTTTGACAAAAAATCCATTAAAAACGTCATCTGTGGAAGCTGTAGTGCTGTAAAAAGCACAACCAATCATCTGAGCCGGCCCGGCTAAAGTAACTGGATGGCTTACCTGCCTGTCAGCCTTCCATCTGTGCACAAACTTATCTCGTGCCCTCATTGGTCATGTGCGCGTTCGTGTGTGTTGGAGGAGGGGCTCTGTAAGGAAGTGGCAGATATTTTCCGGCTGTGTATTTTCAAATTCTAGCGATCTCGAGCCGGTTTCTCTGATATTACCTACCCCACCTTTAAGCTGGGGAATTTTGGAAATATTCCATATTGGAAACATTCCATGGGAATTATGGGAATTGAGGGTAATGTAATCGAATTGTGTCATATCCAAGCATAAATATAAACATTTTGTTTTGACATAAGAAAACATCCATGCAAAATTATACAATTGAAAAACATGACATTTCAACAGATTTATTTTTAAGTACAACAGAACAAGTTTTAATTGTTTTATTGAACAATCATTTGTTTAATTGAAGAACAAAAACATGAATGTTGAGTTAAATATTACTTCTAGAAATCATGTGTGCATGTGATGGAGGAATGCACAGTGCCTGTAGGGGGTGTGGTCTCAATAGCCATGCAGTAAGCAGTGTGCTATGTGCATGTGATTGATATGAGGAATGGCATGGATATTCACGTGTACTTGAATGGCATCCGTTTGTTTTAGTCAAGATTATGCTAAAATATACTTTCCCCAACTATATTTAAGTTCCCTATGAAGAGCCAACATTAAATTTTGAAAATTATTCCCGTTTATTCACATGGAAAGTTTCCATCTTTGAATATTCCCGGAATTGTGCAACCCTACTCAAGACACCAGCGTAGCAAACAAATACAAAAATAAAGAAAACATACATATTACAATACATTTCAAATGGTGAACTTTGTCTCCATCCCAAGCTTTATAAATAAAATCTGCCATCCTAAAACACAATTTTAAATACCCTACCTGAAGAACTAATTAGCAATAAAACATGAACTGAATTTCTTTATTAATCTCATCTAAATCACATAAAACATAAAGACTTTTCTCTGCATGGAAACCATTAAAACAGAACTCCACTGATCAACATGGGAGGACCACCACTGGGCGACTTCAAAAACCTGATAATATCATCTTTTTAAATACATGCTGGTCAAAACCTGGCGCCCACATTACCCACAATGCAACTTAACCACCAACATTCAGAGATTCAGGTGTGTTATGCCAATAGCGACGAATGCAGCCTCAAGTAGGTATAGAGTGGATCGAGATGTATTTTATTTACAAACTCATTTCTTTAGCCCGGCAAATGTGCAACACCGGCCTAAAAAGCTTAGGAGAAACGATCTGCAATTTCAAAAATATAAAAACCCAAATTTCCCAAAACACCTGAAAATGAAGAAACATGGCATGAAAATCAACCAACTTGGCAACACATTTGCAGCTTTTAGAAAACAAAAACAAAATGTGACAAATACAAAATGCTTCACACAAGGCACTGCATTTACATTTTTTCATCAGAGACAAAATTATCATAATGTATGGCTGCATGTAACATCACAGGAGGGTACTTACATGTACTTAAATGAGAGTTATATGAAGACAGTCCGTGGGAGGAAAATGACAGCATGTTTCCAGGATATGAACATAATGTGTTATAGTGAGATAAATTGGGCCGGCTGAGGTGGACCTGAGGGAGGGGGGGTTGGTAGAGGATGAGGAGGTCAGTGAGGTAGGGGGGGGGGGCAGATGGTGGAGAGCTTTGTAAGTGAGGACCAGGATTTTGTAGTGGATGCGGTGAAAGACGGGAAGCAAGTGGAGTTCTTTGAGGACCGGGGTGATGTGATGCCATGATTTGGTGTGGGTGAGGAGTCTGGCGGCTGCGTTCTGGACACGCTGGAGTCTACTGAGGGAGATGGAGCTGATGCCGTAGAGGAGTGAGTTACAGTAGTCAAGGCAGGAGGAGATGAAGGCGTGAATGAGTCGCTCAGCTGCAGGGCGGGTGAGAGAGGGACGGAGTTTAGCAATATTGCGGAGGTGGAACAATTTGGTTTGAACTATTTGGCGGATGTGGGGCTCGAGGGAGAGGGTGGGGTCAAATATTACGCCGAGGTTGCGTGCCTGGGTGGAGGGGGAAACAGGGGTGCCATCAATGGTGAGTGTCAGGTTGGGGTTTTTGCTGAGGGTGGATTTGGAGCCGATGAGGAGGAGTTCAGTTTTATTGATGTTGAGTTTGAGGAAGTTGTGTTGCATCCAGGATTGTATTGCAGTCAGACATGAGTCGATGTGGGTGAGGGGGGTTGTGGGGGGATTTGGTCCTGAGGTAAATCTGGGTGTCGTCAGCGTAACAGTGAAAGTCCAGGTTGTAGTGGCGGATAATCTGACCAAGGGGGAGGATGTAGATGATGAAGAGGAGGGGGCCGAGTACTGAACCTTGGGGAACACCTTGGGTGACTGAAGCTGTGGCAGAGGAGTGGTTGTCGAGGGAGATGAAGTGGGATCTGTCGGAGAGGTAGGACTGGAGCCACCTGAGTGCAGTACCTTCGATACCGATGTCCTGGAGTCGGGTGAGCAGGATGTTGTGGCTCACGGTATCGAAGGCTGCACTCAGGTCGAGGAGGATGAGGATGTTGAGGGAACTGGTGTCAGCAGAGGTGAGGAGGTCATTGAGGACTTTGATGAGTGCCATTTCTGTGCTGTGGTGTGGACGAAAACCAGACTGAAGGGGTTCAAAAAGGTGATTGGTTTGGAGGTGGCGGTGGAGTTGTTTGGAGATGATGCGTTCCATTGTTTTTGAGAGAAAGGGGAGGTTGGCGATGGGGCGGTAATTACTGAGGGAGGAGGGATCCAGACCGGGTTTCTTGAGGATCGGAGTGACAGCAGCCGTTTTGAAGGCAGAGGGAACGGTTCCTTGGGACAGGGATGAGTTGAAGAGGTTGACAAGGTAGGGGCAGAGGACGGGGAGGCAGGACTTCAGTAGATGGGTGGGTAGAGGGTCAAGGGAGCAGGTTGTCGGTTTGGAGGAGCTGATCAGTTTGAGGATTTCAGGGGGGGTAACCAGAGTGAAGTGGGAGAGGTGGTTGTGGGGAGGAGGGCTCGGGAGGTCCAGGGAGATGGAGGCAGAAATTGTGGCGGTGGATGTTAGGGGAGATGTTTGTGTGTCAGATTCAGCGGATAGGGAGTGATTAATGGCAGTGATTTTGTCGGAGAATAACTGGAGAAATGAACTGCATAAAGTGGAAGTGGAGGAAGGGAAGGGTGGAGAAGAGGGTCCTGGGTTACGGGAGGGGTCGGTAAAAATGGTTGAGAGGTAAGCAGATTTTGTGAGGGCGTCTCTGTAGGTAGTGAGACGGAGTTTGTAGGATTCGTGGTGAACTGTGAGGGATGATTTCTTGGTTAGGCGTTCAAGCTGGCGGCCGGTCATGTATATCTAAAGGTGTCTGTGTGTAGATGTACCTTCTACATAAGCACACAAGAGTGTTTATGTCACAAATATAGATTGTACAAAATGTACAGATCCTTTTCTGTTTATCATCTCAACGCCTAAGATGGAAAATACTGCACATTATGTACCGTACAGAGGAAAAATGATAAACTGCAAGGTTCCTGTGCATGATTATATTGTGGTAATTATAGTAATAATAATTATAATAGCACTTTACAAGATACACAGCAATTAACAAAAAGGGACTAAACAAAACAAATGTGGGGATTAGATTGAAAAAATATGGATGAAGAAAACATAATAATTTTTTTTAAATGGCAAGAACGTTTTTAATTAATTTTACAGAATAAAATAACCATATTATTTTAAGTGATGCGGCGTCAGTAATTGCACATTAATGAATCAGAATACGTGACTGTGACTGTATGTGTATGTCTGTATGTATGTATGTGTGTGTGTCAGTGTTAATTTTGGCAGCTATTTTTGAGTTAGTCTTAGTCTTTAGACGAAAATGGTTATTAGTTTTAGTCACATTTTAGTCATTTCTATCCTTTATAGTTTTAGTCTAGTTTTAGTCGACGAAAACTCAAAACGTTTTAGTCTAGTTTTAGTCGATGAAAAATTACATTTTAGTTAACTTTAAGTCAAAATGTTTTCTCTCTTTAAACCAATTCAGTTAGGCAAATACAGGTATCTGAAATTGGAATCAAGGTGACCGTATCAAGTGTTGAAATTTGTAAAGCAACATTTCACTCTCTTAACCCTTTACTTAGTTAGTTTGATATCTCTAGCCTCTCACATTGGTGCAATACTGTTGTGTTGTCCTTGCTGATCCTCTAAGGTAAGGATAGTGCATACACATAGATACAAGTGGTACTGGTAACATAGTGGAATGTTCTTTACTCCAAGTCAAGAACCAAAACATTATTTTTTTTAGCCTTATATTTATTTTCCGAAACCTCCAATAAAAGTGAAGACACGTATGCCCAAAACAGAGCAATAAATGATGAACAATGACATGACACCTGAAGTTTTGGATCACGAAAATTACAGACTTGAGTTAGCTCAGTGACTCAAACTGTAGTCCATTGTAGACTCTCTACATTTATCAATGGTGTGTCAGTAACTTGTCAGAACAGAGGGTCATCCCTCACAAGATGCAGTGCAAAGCAGTAACTTGTATAAATTATAAAGTATAAATTGTTGTATAAAACTATCCCTCATCTTAACATTATACGTTTCTGTACCTACAAATAAAATAAAAATGTTGAAAGTGCATACAGTACATACCTATAGAATAAGATAAACCTTGAATAAACTTGGCCTTATAAACAATCAGAGGGAACCACCTCTGTAGTGCACTCTCATATAAAGTAACAGACAAAGTACAGACATCCGTAGTAGCATTAACAACTTTTTAGCCTACTGATCTCTATTCAGTTTGAGGAAAGCACTTCTCCTCTTATCGAAGGTCTCTATCATAAGGATGAAATCCTCATCCTCAACTGTACGGGCAGGTAGACCGGTGCGTCCAATCCACTGGGCAATGACCTTTTCTTTGGTGCCTTGTTCCAGCGAGTCTGCTTTATATTTTGGTCCTGAGGAAGAGAACGCTGCTGGGATAGTTGACTGTTTATTCTTTGCACCAGGTTGCTGTTTTGGAGTACTCGTCTCTGGGATCTAGGTGAGGAAAAATAAGATTGCATAATTACTCCCTATACAGAACTACAACGCCTACAGATGAATTCCAATTAATTAAATGTAGGCTAATCCCTTTAAAATATGCCTTTGGTAATAGTATTATCATTAAAATATAGTATATCAATAATATCAAGTTTAGATTTTGAAGATTCTAATTATGTGATAATACAATACAACTAGCCTATTATATATGCCTACCTGGCCTTAGAGATAAGAAAGTATTTTCCAAATAAATTGCCGTGTACTTAAAAAAACACACAATAATTGCAGTGACTAGATAGTTATTGCAATGCAAGCCCAGCCAACATTAGCCTGGAACTTGCCAGAATCATTCATTTGCTACCGGAAACTGAAAACGTGTTTGCAAGAAAGGCTAAGCTAACATAGATAGTTAGTACATTTGCCTCTAGTAACTAGTGACTAGCTAGCAGTCTGCATTGGCAATGGCAACTTGCAAATGCAGACTGCCCAGTAACATAGACTTAACGTTAGCAAATGTATATGCTTAGTTAGCGTTACCACATACGAGTTAGTTACGACTTATCATGTAACGTTACAGTTAGCTAACTTACCGTGGCATAAATAGCAGGATGGTGCGCCTTCAAGTGCCTCTTCAGGTTAGTCGTATTCTTCCCAACTAATTTGAAGCCACATGGCGTCTCTCCTTCTCCCGCAGTTGCAGTGCAGTGTGTTTTATTTTCTACCGAGTTATAAAGAAAGTTGGTCCATATATCTATTCTTTTTTTGCGACTAAAAGCGCTTTCGCTGAATCCGTCATCTTCACTGTTTGGATATCATCACCACCTGTGCTGCTGCAGTGAAGCTGGGGTGGGCGGGGGTGAGTGAGGTGTGCAAATTCCCAGAATCCCAAATAATTCAACCAATGACAGGGATGCATTTTGAAAGAGAAGACGGACAATTGGAGGAAAATAATATCCTGCATTTTTAATGTCCGATAGTCCACCCTTAACACCTTCGTCTCGTCTCGTCTCGTCAACGAAAACTACATTTACATTTCGTCATAGTTTTCGTTATCAAGAATCTATTTTTAGCTCGTCATCGTCTCGTCTTAGTCATGTAAAAAAGGTCGTTGACGAACATTTTTCGTCATAGTTTTCGTTAACGAAATTAACACTGGTGTGTGTGTGTGTGTGTGTGTGTGTGTGTGTGTGTGTGTGTGTGTGTGTGTGTGTGTGTGTGTGTGTGTGTGTGTGTGTGTGTGTGTGTGTGTGTGTGTGTGTGTGTGTGTGTGTGTGTGTAGCGGCGCAGCAGGAAACATTATGCAGCTTCAGAGGGTGGGAGGTGTTTTCTGAGATGGAGTTAGGGTTGAGTGATGCAGGCCGGTGTGGGAAGAAGACTAAATGTTGATGAGCAAGCTGGAGCAACGGAAGCAGAACTGTCATCTCCCGTCTGTGCTATTTACGTCTTTTACATAATGTAGGCTATGCACAAACCATGTGGTCACGACACAGACACTTTGTCTTATAATAGAGGTGGAGGACTTTTGACATCCTTTAAAGAGCTCTGGCTGAGCTGGCTAGGAGTGAAAAACTCTAAGGTGTTCATTTATCAGGACTCAAAAGGAAATGCTAGGGGATTATTTAGGCCTATTTTAAAGCTTGTGTGCATCATAGTTTAAATATAAAGATGCAGCCTTTGTTATCTTAACAAGGGGCCCAACACGAGGAGGTTGCTCGAAAAAAGTCTGGGATTAAAAATGTGAGTTTATCTGCTGTTTTGATTTTTTTGTTCATATTATAAACTCTTTTTTTTTTTTTTAACAGTCCCCTATGTGTTGATGCTGAGGTCTGACGACAAACTATAAATTGGTTTTGTTGATCCAAAAAGTTAAATCAGGCCGTCAAAAGAGAAAATAATGACAAGAACAAGAAGGAAAACAATCTCGGTATAAAGTGTGACAAGGTTTATAATGTGTTATTAGTTTGTTTGCTAAGAACTGAAGAAGTATTGCCGTGAGATGGAACTTTTTTCGAACTTCCTCTGCAGTAAACATGATTCCAGTGAAGTCTTAATAGGCATCATGACTTATGTTAATATAGTAATCCTCTGTCAGTGTGGAGAAACCAGCTCGAGTGCGCTAGAATTTTAAACTACGCAGCCGAAAAAAATCTGCCTCTTCGTTCAGACTTCCTTACAGAGCCCCTCCTCCAACACACACATGACCAATGAGGGCACGAGATGGAAGGCTGACAGGCAGGCAGGCCATCCAGTTATTTTAGCCGGGCCGGCTCAGATGGTTGGTCGTGCTTTTTACAGCGCCACGGCTCGACCCCCTGGGTTCCTCCAATTGATTTTCATCTGTTCTCGATATGAAAATCAACCGGCGATCCCCTCATGTGCGACCGGACTATCATCTCTGAACTGACCTTTGAATAACCTTCCAGCCATACATGTTATTTTAATAAACCAATCTATACACTCAGAAGTTAACTCAAGATTAATAAAAAAAAGAATTCTAGTACCTCAACTGTTAAAGGGACCCTATAATGCTTTTGGGGTTTTCCCATTCCTGTAGTGTTACATAGGTTTTAGTGCATGTAAATGGTCTGCAAAGGCTACAATCCTAACGTTCCCTTTCGTAGCATATTGACATCACTATGTAACACTTTGTCACACTTCTTTTGGATAGCGCTCCAACACATTGTACGTGATAGAGATGTCCGACCCCTTAGCCTAAGTGGTTGAGCAATCAAATCAGAGAAGACTGGGCTCTGGTTTCAGACAGAGGGTGAAAATAGGTACTGCAGATACAGCCAGTTTCCCAACCTCTTTTAGCAACTGATCCTTTATACCAAAGCAATATGACCTTGTGACCCCTGATCTCAGGTCTGAGCTTCCCTGATGTCGGCTCCTTTAAACGATCTCACCCACTTTGTTGAAATGTCAAATGCTTCTCATTGAAAAGCAGGGAAGCACTTCTCTTTATCAGAGGCTGGGGGAGATATTAAGTTAGAGGTAAGAGATATGCCAGTGCAGTATCCCTTTAGGCATTATGTCATATTGGACAGTTCTTCACCTCTTGATTTAAGTACGCTGCTATGGCAAAAGAAGTGTGCTGAACGTAAGGGAGTGCAGGGTGTGAAACTTTAATGCAAGATACCCGAGTTCACTTTCTGCTACAGATAAAATTCACTTTTCAAATCAAAGCTAGTGTAGGCGACTTCCTAGAAACTAGCAAGAGTAAGCTTTATTTTAACAGCTCTATCCCTCAAGTCCTTCCTCTAAACCCACTCACCCAAAACACAGAAAAGTGCTTTTCCCGACCATTACTTCCTGAGATTAGGGAGCGGAGCGTGTCGTTGTGATTGCAAACCATGTTTAAGGTAAGATGGCGCCTGCCCATTAAGGGCTTTGGAGGCGAGAAGAATAATTTAAAATTATCCTGTGTTCTATAGGAAGCCAGTGTAAGGCAGCCAGAACAGGAGTAATGTGGTCCCTTTTCCTAACTCTAGTTAGTACACGTGCTGCAGCATTTTGAATCAGCTGAAGCGACTTAACTGACTTCTTGGTACATCCTGATAATAAAGAGTTACAATAATCCAGCCTTGAAGTAACAAATGCATGGACTAGTTTCTCTGCATCGTTTTGAGGCAAGATATGCCTGATTTTTGCAATGTTACGTAGATGAAATAATGCGGTCCTTGAGATTGATTTTATGTGGGCGTTAAAGGATAAATCCTGATCAAATATAACACCAAGATTCCTTACAGTCTCACTGGAGGCCAAATTAATGCCATCTATAGTTAATATATCTTTAGATAGTTTGTTTCGTAGAGTCTTTGGGCCGAGTACAATAACTTCAGTTTTGGCCGTGTTTAACATCAAAAGGTTTAAGGTCATCCACGTTTTTAAGTCCTTGAGGCAGTCTTGCATTTTATTTAGATGATTAATTTCATCAGGCTTGATGGATAAATATAGTTGAGTATCATCCGCACAACAATGAAAATGTACAGAGTGATTCCTATAATATTTCCTAACGAAAGCATATATAATGTAAACAAAATAGGTCCAAGCACTGAGCCCTGTGGCACTCCTTGGCTAACTTTGGTTTGCATGGAAGATTCATCGTTGACACACACAAACTGAGAGCGTTCAGATAGATAGGACCTAAACCAGCTTAAAGCAGTTCCCTTTATGCCAACTAAGTGCTCTAGTCTTTGCAATAGGATATCATGGTCGATATTATCAAATGCAGCACTGAGATCGAACAAAACAAGAATAGAGACAAGTCCTTTGTCTGAGGCTATTAGAAGGCCATTTGTGACTTTAACTAGAGCTGTCTCTGTGCTATGATGTGTTCTAAAGCCAGACTGAAAATCTTCAAATAAATCATTGTTTTTTTAAGTGGTCACACAACTGTTTTGCGACCGCTTTCTCAAGAATTTTTGAGAGGAACGGAAGATTAGAAATAGGTCTATAGTTCGAGGTTGTGCTTTTTAAGAAGAGGTTTTATCACTGCTACTTTGAATGATTGTGGCTGAAAAGCATTCTAGTTTACTATAGTGTAATATTAGAACTTACGTTTCCGGGAGCTGTTGATAACATTATACTGGTCAAAGGCAAGAGGTCATTAATTTTGTTTCTAAGAGTAACAATTGTATCATTAAAAAAGCACATAAAATCATTACTACTGAGTGCTATGGGAATAGAAGGCTCAATCGAGATGTGGCTCTCTGTCAGCCTGGCTACAGTGCTGAAAAGAAATCTTGCATTATTCTTATTCTCATCTATTAATGAAGAGTAGTAGGCTGCTCTCATTTTACACAGTGCTTTCTTATATTCATTGAGAGTAATATGCCAAATTAAACGCGATTCTTCAAGTTTAGTGGAACGCCTATCCTTTCAAGTTGTCTCGACTTATGCTTTATTTTGCGGGTTTCGGCATTATGCCATGGAGCTAGTCTATGTTGTTTTATTTTCTTCTTTTTCAAAGGAGCAACAGAGTCTAAATTTGTTCGCAGCGCATCTGTAGCACTATCATAATAAATGTTTCTTCTTCTGCAGGATTTAGTTAGGAGGTTATCCCAACATGTTCTGATACAAGGAGACATTCATTAATGCTGCCCACTATTAAACCACCGTGTATGCTCAATAACACAGCTTGTTTATTCTAAAGGGAGAGGGCACTCTTTGATGTAAGAAAGGCCAATATTGCAGCCTCTTAAATCCTTACAAAATAATGGTGTATCAGCTTTGTGTTGTTAAAAAGCGAATGCAGCAGTTGCATAAAGCCTTTTCTCTGTTCTTGTTAAAACTCTAATTTCTAATGTTCCCCCCTAGTTTCATTATATAAATTACAAACACCCCCTCACACTAAAATACTGATGCAATTTTCTGCTCTTAGATTAAAAAAATTCATAGAAGCCGGGTTGCAAATTCCAACATCTATTTTCTCTGCAGCCTCAAAGCCACATTTGTAGTGGAAAATGTCTTTGTGAGACATGGAATTCTGCAAAACAATTTGTAATGTGTGCCTTTTATTGCGTGGGTTTCTTTCCCTGTGTGTGAATCATGCCTAACAATATTCAACAGAGCTCGTTATTTCTGTTTTCTTTTTATGGAGGAATTTATTAATAAAGACTCTTCTGTTTGTTTTCGACCTTTAGGAAAGTGTTGGAGTCTATAAGCATTTATAAATCATGTATAATCATTTGACATTATTTTCTGAATTCATTTTCAATGTTTAAGTATTCTGAGCAATATTTGTATTTATTTGATATTTGTATGTATTGCATACTTATACCTCCTTTTACTATTTACTATGAATGTAGGGCTATAACTTACACACTATTTTGAAGGGGACCTATTATGCAAAATGCACTTTTATACGTCTTTTATACATGAATATGTGTCCCCGATGTGTCAGGGAACTCACCAAGTGTCAGAAAACACAACCCTCTCTCTTTTCCTCCATACCCAAATCTCTAAAAACGGGGCTGAAACGGAGCTGATCCAGATTAGAATTTTTCTGACGTCAGAAAAGGGGTACTCCGCCGATATGGGCAACTCTCCACCTATCAGGGGAATGGGGGGTTGGGTCACGGCCACTGCCACTCGAAAGCGCTGGAGACGCTGTAGTACATATGCCAGGCCTGTAGGTGGCGCTGTAGTCTGCAAAAAGCAGTGAAGAAGACTTCTCACAGAACCAGCCCTTGCAAAAACAGGGCTGGAAAAGAGCAAATAGAGCGAAATAAGGCATGGCTAAAATGCATTATCTGTTTGGTATTTAAAAAAAAAGACTTCAGAGACATGTTTTATATAGGTATGGCCCTACAATATATTATTCAAATATAGCATGATAGGTCCACTTTAAGTAACATTTCCTATGCAGGACTTTACTTGTAACAGAGTATTTCTACAGTGCCTTATTAATACTTTAACTTAAGTAAAGGCTCTGAATACCTCCTCCACCTCTGCTGAAAGCCACACCAGCTGCAGCAGTGAACACACTGTTGGTTAAATGAAGCTCAGAGTTTCCCTCCGCTCCAAAGTGTCTCATCCTCGGCTATCAGATACCTCGCCAACGACACCGAGTCATGTCATTAGAGAAGCTGGAAGCAGAGCTCGCAGAAATCAAACAGATCCCTGCGGAGACAGCTGTAGAAGCAGAGCCACAAACCTCCAGCACTCACATTGTGAGGGTTTCCTATTAAAGCAGCTGAGGGAGCACGACAGGCTGAGCTGTCCCCCTCGCTCTGAGCCTGTAATTGACTCCCGAAATAAAGTCATATTTTCAAATTATAGAGACAAGCTCATTAGAGTTCAACGGTGAGAAGATGGATCACCAGGAAAAGGCTGTCGGGTTTGTTAAAGGCTTTCTTGGCTTAAAGGATACGTCTGATCATATTCTAGGTTCTTTTCATCGTTAAAAGAACACTCACCAAAACCAACTGTAACCCACATTAAAACATAGTAAGCATAAAGTCATTCAAAAGTGATTTCATTAAAGGATACATGTTTAAAATTGGTCAATGATAACATTGCGGCTCTTTTAAGTCCCCACTTAACAAAAAAAATAAATCTAAAGAAATCTTTAAAAAACGAAAAACAAAAACATTGTCAGCAGAATTCATCAACATTTCATTATCACTCACAAGTCACACATCAGTCATCACACACATCAGTCTATTAAGCCGCCCCCCCCTATCCCTCTGAACAACCAATCACAAATTATTTCAGGTTTCGCGCTCTGATTGCAGGTGCGCGAGATAATTGCTCCGTCACACTGGGAAAACTAGCTTACAGCATTATGCAAAAATGGCAAAGGAATATAGGAAACGAAAATATGGAGGAATATCGAACATTTAAAGAGGACTGGGAACTCGAGTTTTTCTTCGTCTCCACCGGTTCGGGAAAATGCATCTGCCTGTTTTGTGACAACGTCATTTCACAATTTAAAAGGTCCAATTTGCAGCGCCATCACGACACAAAACACCCGAAGTTCAGTACCGACTTTCAGAAAGGTGGAGAGCTGAGGGCGGAAAAGCTGGCGAGACTCAAACAGAACCGAACTGCTCAAAAAAACTTATTCCACACTAATACGAGTGAAAGAGCGACAGAGGCATCCTACAAAATCACACATGAACTGATGAAAAAGATGAAGCCATATACTGATGGAGAAATGGTGAAGGATTGCATACTGCTGGCTTGTTCAACGTTGTTTCCTGAGAAAAAAGACCTGGAACGAGAGGCAAAACAAATTCAACTGTCGGATTCTACTGTAGCTAGGAGGGCATCAGACATTTCAGAGAACATTGCACATACTCTTAAGGACTGTGGCGAAGGTGGCTTCGTCACTATGGACTGACGGCTTCAGGTCGGGTGATATGACACTTTGTTGGCGTAATTGCACAGTATAGGTTGTCTATGGCTGATGATTGTGTGCACCTGGTGTCCTGTGGTGTCCCCTCCCCCCTCACCTGTGTCTTGTTGTGATGATTGGAGTGTGGGTATTTAGGCTCTGTTGCCCTGTCTGTTGAGAGGGCTGGGTGTGTGTGTGAGATCCTTGTGGCTGCAGGATGGGTTAAAGGAGAACCGCAGATTGAGGCGGTGAACTTTGTGCCCATGTTTTAAATAAATGCCCACGCCGGGTTATATTTTTGGACGTTCTGCCTCTGCCTCCTTGCTTGGTCGGGCCGCTCAATTGTCAGCTTCACAAGGACAAACTGTCATCCGCTGAGTTGGTCAGCCTTGCAATGGACGAAAGCTTGGATATCAATGACACGCCACAATTACTCATCTTTATCCGAGCGATCAACAGTAAGTTTGACATTACAGAAGAACTGCTTGACATGGTTTCACTGAAAAATGGAACAACGGACATTGAAACAAAAAACGCTGTGCTGGAAACATTAGAAAAGTTTAACATTGGACCAGAAAAAATCACAGCATTCACAACAGATGGCGCACCGGCGATGATTGGTAAGAGGAACGGAGCCGTGGCTTTGCTGAAAGAAACGCTGAAAAACGGCGGGGTTGCTGCTGAGGGTATTTTCCCATTGTATTGTGCATCAACAAGCCTTGTTTGCTAAGTTCAAATGTCTGAATGAAGTGATGGCAAATGTAATCGAAGTGTTTAATTATATCAGGGCCCGTGCAAGAAACCACTTAAATTTGAAACTGCTGTGTGAGGAGTTTGACACTCACTATGGAGATTTGGTGTTACACACTGAGATCAGATGGCTGTCTAAAGGACGTATGCTTGCACATTTCATGGACCTGCTTGAATCCCTGAAATCTTTCAAAGGGGAGACTTCCCGATATTCCTTTTTGGATGATAAAGAGCGGGTGCTGTCTGTTGCGTTCCTGTGTGACATTGAACGAACTTAATCTCAAGATGCAGGGAAGAAACAAGACCGTGTATGAGCTCTACACGGCTGTCAGACTATTTTCTGACAAACTGGCTGTACTCGAACAAAGTGTCCGTGGTTCTGATTACCGTTTCTTCCCCACCGTGCAGAAAGTGATGGCGATGCATGCAGACGCTCTCCTGCCCTGTCAATCACAATTCTAGATGCAAGACGCATCATCTCAATGTTTCCGTCCACATACCGGTGTGAAGCAGCATTCTCTGCGCTCTCAAAAATAAAATGTCGCAACCGAAACAGATTGAGTCTGCAGCACACAACAGAGGCCCTTCGGATCGCCGTTTCCAGCGCAGAGCCCAACTTCAAATCACTTGTACGGCAGAAGGAGTGTCAGAAATCACATTGAGTGTGAAGTAAGTACAACATTACTCTTCTGACAACCCCTGCCGTCTATAATCTGCTGTTATATGGACTGTGATGATCAGTAAACATGCTGTCTATTATCTGTTGTTATGGGCAGTGATGATCAGTAAACATGCCGTCTGTTATCTGTTGTTATGGGCAGTGATGATCAGTAAACATGCTGTCTATTATCTGTTGTTATGGGCAGTGATGATCAGTAAACATGCTGTCTGTTATCTGTTGTTATGGGCAGTGATGATCAGCAATGTGTGTTTTGTGGTTGCAGTGAAAATAATAAATCACAGTTATTGCACTGTACATTATGCTTTTCATTCCTTAGTAACATATTACTTAAAATTGTTTCAGGAAGGAAAGGAGCGTTTTTGGATTGTGGCTCTTGCAAAAAATATTTTTTCGTCAATGTGGCTCCTGATTAGGACAAGGTTGAGTACCACTGCTCTAGACTGAATTATAAGATGAACCACCACAATATTGTATTGTTCAATTTTATTCTTCATTTCACTTGTTTGTTTGTTCTTGTTTGTGTCTCGCTTGCATGCCCTGCATAGCTATAAGAAATACTTAAGTTGTTGGTCAAGACACTTTCCATCTGATGAAGGCAAATGCCTTCCCAGATGTAAAAAAGTAGAAAACATTACATTCAGTTATAACTGCCAAAACAAACATTATGTACACTATTATGGTTAACATTTTTTGTAATGTTATCTACTGTAAGTTGGTCGAACGAATGCCTCCTCATCCGGAAGCTGACCGAGCAGACCCGAGCAGCAGTCGAGAGGAGCCGAGCGCATCCGCGAAGCACACGTCAGAGTTCCCGTTAGCCGGCAAATCTAAATATCTTCGGTCAAAATGTCCGGTCAAAATAATTTCCCTTTAGAGCAATACCGCTTCAGCTGCGCCACTTATGTGACAGACAAGAAGAGTATGTGACAGACAAGAATAGTCCATTCTAATGTCTAACACTTAATGTGGAGAAAGAGATGTCCTGTATGGGTTGATTGTGCGTTGATCTTTTGGTAATGCCTCGGGGTTCCGGTGGGCATGTAAACAAATGCATAATGCTGCGCTATACTTTCACACACACATACGGGTATTGGGCAGAGGGCGACACCGTACTTCCGGTATCCGCCATTTTACGCGAGGTGCAAGCAGGCAGAGGGTTTAGCCGTGTTACTTACTTGTTAGATACAATACTTTGAAGATGGTGAAGTGGTGTAGTGCTGGGACTTGTAGAATTCATCATTCGATGACAGATAGTGATAGAAAATCCAAGTTCTTTCTTCAAGTTCCCCAGTCACGAAAAACAGCCAGGACGGAGGGCCCAGTGGGCGAGAGCTTGCGCTCGCATCGATGCCCTCACTCACAAGCCGTGGAAGCCCAAGGACACCGTGCAATATGTCCCACAGAGGGGACATTTGCATCGTTACAGCAGGAAAGAGCCACAGACAGCTTAATGTTACCTATGTTAAGAAAAAAGTACTAAGTTATGATATAATAAAATATAATAAAAAACGTGAGAAGTAAAAGAACTTTTCAAAATTAAAATCCTGTAACAGTCTAGGTGTTGCTAAGCTTCCTGTACTGAATATCATAGTCTATTGCCTTAATCAATATTATCTAGTCAACTCTAAAATACCACATATATGCAATGGCATGATAATATTATTGTGACAAGTGGGGTATTCACCTGGTGTTTCCAGAAGATAGACGTAGATGCTGCCAAAATCGACCGAAGGCCACTTTCGAGGGTCGTTTTTCCATACATCTGCAGGCAGTCTGTAAGGGCAATCGGACAACCCACACAGCTCTAGTTTACGCTGGTAACGACCTAGAGCAGTGGTTCTCAACTGGTCAGGCCTCAGGACCCACTTTGTACTTGGTCAATACATCGCGACCCAACATTTTGAAGCACTCAAATCTATTCAACAAAAAATCGTGCTGTAATATATACGCTTTTCAGCATACAATATTAATAAAAGTGAAGTACAGTGCATATATCCCTTATATCCCTTCACAGAACTAAAGTATGCTTTTAAAAAAGGTTTAATGAGATGATGGAATCAAAGCTGAACTATATAAAAAGGCACGCATGTTGAAAACCCAACCCCAGCAGGGGGGTCTGGGGGGATTCTCCCCCAGGAGATTTTTGGAAATACTAACATAAACTATGCATTCTGGTACACTGAGAAGAAAATAAATAAATCTATTACTACCCGACATATTAATAATATTTTATGCCATTGTTTGTTTTTCACTTTGTTCTGACATCTTGCTGCGAGAAGAGTAAAGAGTAGTCTGTGTGACTTACTTTAAATTGTGGGTAAGGGTAGATAGCTCCCATTGTTCTGTGACCTTTCAGTCATCAGACCGGGGGTCATATTTCATTATGTGTTCATTTTTATCTGAAGTTGTACCCATGGATGTATAAAAAAGAGTTCTACCGCAAAGTTATTCTCCGTGGGGACTTCCGGCAACAATCTTGATTCTGATTGGCCAGAAGACTCGAAAAAACATCAGCAAAGATATTTTATTGAGAAGATGATCATTATGTGACAGAAGTTTTCAAAACCGTTTATGGTCTCCGGTGCTTCCAGTCCAACGCCGACTGCATGCACAGCGTTAGAAAATCGGGCCTTCAAAATAAAAGTTTGACTTTTTCCCTCAAAAGTTTTTTTCTTCACTCACACATCCGCGACCCACTCGAAACGGGTCCACGACCCACTCGAAACGGGTCCGCGACCCACTTTTGGGTCGCGACCCACCAGTTGAGAACCACTGAACTAGAGCACACCCCTCAAGTCCAGAGATGTAATCCGAAGACATGCAGCGATTTCTCCAGTCGTTAATTCAGAAAAAAAACCTAGTGCGCTCTGCCTGGCTACGTTAGCTAGCTGTTTACATTTGCACCTCCGGGATATTTGCACCTCCAGGAAAATGGCGTATTTCGGGCGTTGCATTGTGGGTAGCTCGTGACGTCACTGTGGCTGTGTCCCAATTCAGCGGCCGCATCCTCCTGAGGATGCATTCGAAGACCGCATACGTCACGAAGGCTGTCCCAATTAAAAAAAAAGACAAGGCTCCTCCGAATGCAGCCCACAAATGCAGCCTTCTATTCCCAGATTTTGAGGATACATCTGATGTACACTCCGCGGTGTATCATATCCCAGGATGCAATGGGCGACGGTGACGAATGAGTTATTTAAAAATAAAATGGCTTCTAACGGGACGGCAACAACGGCTGAAGCTTCGGCGGGAGCCGGATTTGTTTTTAAATGTAAGTATAGGGTTTCAACTCACCCAAATAGTAAACGACATGAAACAGTAAACCGATTTAACTGTTTTATTTAAAGATACGGGCGATTGGAGATGTCTTCTTTGTATACATAAAATAATATGAAGTGAAAATATTTCGACATGTTGTAAACCAGAACCATGGTTTTCATATTGTTGGGATTAATTATAAAGCTAATTTATTTATTTAACTGCTTTTGTTATACAAATCTTACTGCAAACATTTGTTTTGATAGGGAGCAAGGAGCAGACTGCTCAATTCATCCAAATGCGAGGGGAGAATGAATCCCTCTTCACCGGGGCCAAATTCTCCGCGGCCATCGCTTGGAGGTAAGGCACAATATCCAGTTTGTATCGTTCTTATTTTATGAATCATCCCTCATTTCATACACTCCATTCTAATAAAACAACTAATATTGTCTAGTACCGGGACTTCTGATTTTTACCCATCTGCGTACCGTTAGTTCTTACTGCGTACCGGCACCTCATGACGCATCTAGGTACGCATATTTGTTGTGTTTATGCTCAGTTGCAACACCCACCCAGTAGTAATATTATATTATAGTAGTATCTTTTTAATTACTGAATCAAAGATATGAGGATAAGGATAGAGGGAGTCGTATGTTGTACAGATTGTAAAGACCTTTGAGCCAAATTCTTGTTTTTGGGCTGTATACATAAAATGTACTTGAAACAGTTGCTGATTTAGAGTACTGGCACCTTTTTTATTTCAATTCAAGCACTGGGGATGTCTCCATGCCACCATTAGAAAAAGAAAAAGAATATTTCTTCCTAAGTGTGTATCCTTAGTTGTGACATTGTTATTGTTTTATTCATAATACTAGATGTTGTACTATTCTCTCTGTGATTAGGACGGTTTTGGAAGATATGGGCCTGCAGGGAAGTGTAACTTCCCTGCAGGCTAAGAAGAAGTGGGACAATCTGAAAAAAAGATATAAAGTATGTGAGTTTTACAAGTTAATAAACACATTTGCTGACATTTGTTTATCGGCTGGTGTTTTTTTTTGTAATGCCATGATTGTTTTACTCTGCCTTTAGGATTGCAAATACCCAGGGTCAGGAGAGGGAGTCGGTGGGAAACCCACTGCTGCAACTTGGCCGTGGTTTGTCCAAATGGATGAGATATTAGGACAGAGGCCCTCTATCTGCCCGCCTGTCCTAATATCCTCTATTCCAGAGGACACGCCACGGCCAAGTTCAGCAGTGGGGGACCAAGAGGAGGACGAGGAAGAGGATCAGGTTGAGGCAGGGCCATCCCGGCCTAAAAGGAAAAGAAAGGAGGGGCTAATGGACCTCATCAGAGAGGATATGAAGCAGCAGAGGGAGGAGAACAGGGAGAACCTGAACAGGCTTTTTTCTCTCCTAGAAAAATTAGTTGATAAATAAATAAATAAATAAATGTAATGAGCAATATGAAACTTATAATTTATTTGATGGAACAACATACAAATGAAACAACATACAAATAAAACAACATTTAAACTATATACACATTCAGGCTGAGCAGGGAGTCCCAGGTGGTGCTGCTGGACCTGGCTGCCACAATTAGGACCCTGGTGTGCTCTGATGATGGGTGGGGCATCATGCAGGGTGGTCTCCAGAGCTGTTGGGGATGCTTCTCTCCACAGTACATCGGATTGTCCTTTAGGGCTAGGGTTCGCAGGGCGGACGCAATCGACGGCTGCCATGTCACTAAGATGTTTTCAGCAGCAGATAAGAACAAAAGATGTATATAAATATTGCACACGGTTATTTTATCACAGCTCGTCAATTGTTTTACATACCTTTACACATAATCGTGGTCACCAGGAACCTCCTCCAGGGCAGACACCTCCGCAGACAGTTGGTCCCGCCAAGGAGCAGAATTGGCAGAAATATATATATATATATGTTATACCTCATGTTAGATCTACTCTTCAGTATTATCAAAATGTCCTAATGAGTGATTACTTACTTGAGGAACGAAGGTGTGGTGCACCTCCAGCGCTTGCAGGAAGATACTCCTGAATCTTGTCTTCATCACCCCGAAGGCACGCTCGATGATGGAGCGTGCCCGGGAGTGATGGCTGTTGAAGCGCTGGGGTCCCACACCTTGCAGCGGCCGTTTGTATGGAGTGATGAGGGGGAGTGGATGTTGGAGGCAGGGGTACCCCCCGTCTGTGAGGATAAAGTGCCCTGGAGGAGGGTAGAGTGCCTGCCGATAGAGTGGGCTGTGGCGGAGCACTCTAGAGTCATGGACTGACCCAGGCCAGCCCACGTACGTGTCGATGAAGCGGCCCTGATGGTCACAAACAGCCTGCAGCAAAATGGAGCTGAACAGTTTTCTGTTTCTATAACAGTGACCATCAGGGCCGCTTGGTGGCACGATGCGGACATGGCAGCCGTCGATTGCTCCAGCAGCTTTTCTGAAGGCTCTGTGTCTGGCCAGCCCTGCGAACCCACGCGACACAGCCTCCAGGTCTTCTGCTTTCCTGGGGAGGTGGATGACCTGGTGGCAAATGGCCACCACCTCCTCAGTCACTCTGTGGACAATCCGGTGTACCGTGGATCTAGGCATCCCAAAAACTCTGGAGACCACCCTGCATGATGCCCCACTTGCCAGCCAGAACAGGAACACCAGGGTTTCAATTGTGGCCCCCCATCCATGTCTCCTGTCCTGACCCAGGAGTTCCAGCAGCACCTTCAGGGACTCCCTGCTCAGCCTGAAATCAGGGAGTGTGTCCTGGTCATTAAAAAACCTGTCCAGGACAGGGACGCTTAAGTTGATCCTGCAGTACAGGGGCCTTGGCTGGTAGAGGGAAAGGTTGAGAAAAAAGGGTTAAATAAGTGAACAGCATTTTTGTTCTTTGTTTATACATATATCTATTGACATGTTTATATATATATATATGTTTATTGATATATACACACACAAATATATATATATACATACTTATATATGTATATATATATATATATATACACTCAAGCTATACTCAACCTGAAATAAAATTTGTATCAGTATTATGCTAATAACATTACTGTTAGCTAAAAATACAGTACATACATATATTCTGTGTTTGTGTATAAATATATCTCTATAGACATGTTTATATATATACACAAGCTATACTCAACCTGAGAAATAACATTTTAAACATGTATTATAGGCTAATATTAACATTACTGTTAACTGCTAAAAATACAGTACATATATATTTTATATAATATGATAATAGATATAAGTATCAGTACCTGGACATGGTCTTCCATTAATTTGAAATAGATGGTGCGCCTGGTGTGACCTTGGGAAATTGAATTTAACATATTGAACATCACCAAAAGAAGTACTATCTCTGACTCCATATTGAACCGTTTGAAAATATTTTGCCTAATGTCAGAAATTATTACAGGCACTTCTGACTGCAGCTGGTTGCTATGCGACGGGGGCGGCAAAAGGTAGGGATAACGGCCGGTGACGTACCAGGAAATGCTCCGTAGACCGTCTCATTTCGCATTCCGCGGAGGACCCACGTCGGTTGGGTCCTCCGCGGAATTCAAAGGCTGGGTCCTCAGGAGGATGCAGCCGCTGAATTGGGACACAGCTTGTGTGTGAAAGAATACTTTGAGGCCTCACCCAGTTGCATAGTGACACTTATTGTTTAGGTGTCTTTTAATAAGCAGGTAATTATATCATTAGCTAGAACTAGCTGGATCTGATCGATATGGACATAAACGCGATTGAAATCTAATCTGACGGGAGAGAGAGATCAGCTGCTGCTGACGAGTCGACACCAGCTCTGCATGATCACACGCAGCTCTGCATGATCACATGCAGCGGTGAGCGGACAAAACACACACTTCAGGTTAGAATATCACACGTCGCTACAGTATTTTAATTACCTCTCAAACTACCTAAACTAGTTATAGATATGTTTAGTTTTACTGTCATTACTGGATCCGCGAGCTGCATGATACTGGCATAATAGATTGCTCGATTGGGCAACCAGCAGGTGAGGCTTCATTGCCCGAGCTAAATACTAGATGGCCCCGGGCCATCGGGCAGTCATTAATGTCGAGCCCTGGTTGTATGTCCAAACCTGTGTTAGGATCAAATACCAGCAGAACTAATTGTAGGGGAAACTTCTGTAGCAATGGAGAGTCAGGACTCAGAGAGACACGAGGAGAGCTGGAGCTTTGATGGCAAACACTGGTGGTTTATTTGGAGTTACGGCCGGAGAATTGACAAGACAGGTGGTGTGTCAAGAGTTGACACAGCGGTTTCCAAACCAATTCTGAAGAACTCTTCTGCAGCTCCAGGTTTTAACTAGTTCGGAGTGTAATAATCAACATTCTTCATCAGTGAGACTAAACAAATATGGACTCTGAATCTAACTAAAGCTCTCGTCCATAGGAAAGAATGTGCGCCAGGGAGCCTTCGTCCCTGAACAGTAAACTACCTCATGACGGCTTGTGCTCTGTCATAGACTGGCAACAACAATGCGCCCAAGCTGCTCCTCCTTAAGAGAGATAGCAGCAATACCCAAGGCCGTAGACCTATGCCGTGGGAAAGGAGACAGTGAGAGGAGAACATTATGAATGGTGTCGAAGGTTGAATACCTAAGAAAATTATTCCCTAACACTAATGATATCCCAATCAGCCTCAGAAGTAGATTTTGTTTAATGCTAGTGAGCAAACCAGCTTGTAAAACCAAGATGATCTTTTGTTGAATATTTTTATAAATTACAACCCTGAGAAACCCTTTCAATTTAACTTTAGCTGGTGAAGTAACAGGTTACAAGAACAAAATGGGAACAAAGCTCCAACAATCTTGGTCCGCCAATAGTGTTGATTTATTTTTTTACTGAAGCTAGTAGATACCTTTATAAAAACACATGTCTGCTCTAACCTTAAACAAGCTAATTGTACCACAGCGTGAGTGATGCCTTTTTAATGTTAAGGCCTCACAATTTGATCTGCTTACAGTGGGAATAATGATCCGATACAACATGAGTCATGATACTACACTCGACAAATCCTGCTGACTCACACACAAAATATTAAATTCCTAAAGCCTGTCATTACTTCTACAATTGCACATTTGGTTGAGTGCAGTGCTGTGAGGGTTTAATAAAAAGAGGGCAGAGAATTAGCATTGTTTTGAATGAAAAGAGAGGTTGGCATGCACATTTGAGGCTACACAACAACAATCAAATCTCTTTATAGCGTATAGCTTTCATTAAAAATTAAGGACCCCTCGAGTCATTCCAGGAAAATGTCTTTTGAAAGTGTTAATAGCAGCTTTGTTTATACTGAAGAAATAATTTCTCTGAGAACTGACGGTATCCCAAGTTGGTAATGTGATCAATCAGACATAATGTTTGTATGCAAGTAAATAGAATATTTACGAGCAGTGAAGGACACATTTCTGTGCCTGTGGATGTTGAAATGGCATTATAAATGTCACTACAAATGGTAGTTCTATTGAAATATTGTCTATTTATTGGTGATTTAGCAACAATGCTTAGGTAAGCTGTATCTGCTGCTTTGTGCGTCTGACGCTCAGATAGTGAAACACCACAGGAATATATTCAGATGCCAATTAGTCCGCGGAGCTAGGCAAATATGCAATTGTTTACGACTCTACTACGCTGTTTTTTTTATTGTGAATCAGAGCAATATTTCAGACGGATCTGCATTGGTGAATGGAGGGCGGTTTAAAACGGGGCTGCAGTCAGCATCGTTTGTTCATCAAGGGAACATGAAGGTGAAATGAGAAAGTGTAAACAATAATATAAAGATATTTTATCCATGTTGTGTCTCAGTTCGGCTGTAAGAAAACTGCAGTCCAAAATGACTTGACAGATTCTCCAAAGACAACAAAGTATTTTCTTCTGTCTCCTCTCTGAGTCTTGTTCGAGGAGCTTTTATCGAGTCCATTTATTTTACGGCTCCTCACTGGACACACCCCAAGAGTCCCCACCCTCACTGTCGCAGTTTCACCAAACACAATGAGGCGTGGCAAGATGTCCCTGCTGGCATTTTAGGATGATAGTATGGGAAGAGAAAGTAAAGTTTGGATATACCCACTGAGCATGGACTTGTTTTTTCCCTCCCATCATTTTCATACACCGCAGCAGCAGCCCACAGTCCTGCAGCTACTGTATACCACATGACAAATTACTTTTGCTGTGACAAAAGCTGCCCCCTCCTCCCTGGCTCTCCAACAAATCCAATTTACTCCTCTACAAACCCCTCCACTGCCTCTTTGAGTTTTATAATCTGAAGATCTATGAGACCCAGTCAAGTAGAAATTCTTCAGATTATTTTTTGTGGGTATAATTATACAGAGAACTTGGTATGATAAAATCTGGAAATGTCACCAAAGAGAAAAGACCAAAGCTCAGTTTGTGACAAACTAAAAAGTACAGCTTTATGTAGAGAAAAATATCATCCACACACACGATACCCTCACACACAGTTTCATTATGGCTCTGATGAATAAACGTACGATTATCAAAACAAATATAATTTGAAAATAATATATAACATCATATAATGTTAAATTATTATATACACAAATAAAAAATCTGTTAAATTCATATTTAACTTTGTTTATTGTCTGTTGCGTGGTCCACTCTTGGTTGGTAAGCAGGATTTTTCTTTCTTTGCCTATATGTATTTTATGTGGGCAACAAATACTAACGTAATTCATGGAAAACTGCTGTCTTTTTACTGTCACAACCAAACTTTGCGAGTTATGCTGATGAGATGGACATAAAAAGAAAAATCCTGTCACTAGTAGCTTTAAGCTTTGAAGAGCAAATAAATTGCATTGCATCGTTGTTATTGCTTTGTTGTTCTTTTTCCTCCTGTCATGCAGAAGGCCAGTTTGAATATGATTAAAAATGTGAATGTCATAAGGATTCCAAGAACAGCAGTAGATTGTCAAAAAAGGATGGAAAATATGAAGATTGTCTGAGCAGGTGAGAATATATTTTGCCCTGAGCTCATTTAAAAAGCCTCAGTTTTCCCTTTTTCTGTATAGTGTGTTATAGGTTTTTGTGCATGTAAATGGTCTGCAAAGGCTAAAATCCCATAGTTCCCTCCATAGGGAGTTTCTCTCCAACACACTCCCCCCCCTGCCTCCATTGAACTTCTGTAACATAATGACATCACTATGTTACACTCGCGCTTCTATTGGCTAGCGCTCGAACACACTGTACGTGATACTAAGGGTCGGGACATCTCTAAGCGTTTAACCAATCATGACAGAGACGACCAGCTAACCAATCAGATAAATAAAGACCTTTTTGAACATTAAAGCATGTAAACATGTCCCAGTAGAAGAACAAAATACAAATATGAACCTGAAAATGAGTAGGTCCCCTTTTAGTCATCGGGATAATGAAAACCGTCACCAAGACAAAACAAATCTCATCAAGAATCTCAATTGAATAAAGAAGTCAGTCAGAAGTGTAAAGGGGGCTGGAACAAGCCTAAATATTGACAACAAACACCAACCTGGTAAACATTGTTATCTGCAACATCAAGGTCACCATGGCAACAGGAGGAGCATCAGCGGCATGGTGGTTACTGGGGGCAACAGATCCACCGAAGGCCACGCGGGTGTCCGGCTGTAGAACAAACATGAGATTTATTGATCAAGAATGGATAGCGGCTTCACATCACTGCAGCATCACCGATCATCTGTTCTCTGCAGAGCCTGAATTATTCAATTGATCAGTGTTTCAACTTTGAACTATTGAATTTTCAAAAAAAATACGAGAGCGCGAGGCTTGTCGAGGAATTCTGCTCTGAGAGAAAATGTTTTTTGTGATGAAGAATGCTCTTAGTGAAGTAAAGTATTTCCAACTTGCTGCTACTGTATAGAACACTCTCACCGCAGAGATGGATTCATCTCGGGTCCCTGGAACGAAGGTAATGCTCTGTGAAGTGCACCAAACAGGAACCTCACCACATTTACATTTCTGGCAAAAATACATTAAGGGTCCTGTACTGCATGTCCATGACAGGTAAAAAATATAGTGTTTGATGCAGCAGAGTCAGAGATATATCTAAATGTTTAGTTTGCCTATAAAACACTGGATCTTATGTCAGATATGATGCAACTCTGATTTGTGACCGGATAAAGAAAAACCTTCATTCCTTTCAATGAGATCATATCTTGATAAAAGTAAGAAATGTACATTCAAAGAATCAAAAAGAAAGTTGAACCTCCCTCAATTCTTTCTGAAAGCAATGCAATGTTATTTGTCACAAAGGTTTTGCCAGTGAAATACGACCACAAATTGCATTGTGAGAATGTGATAAATGCTTAGGAAATTGAGTTTTTCAAAAGCCATTTAGTTATACCATGCTGTCCAAAACTAGATTCCTTTTCCTAGGGTTCAGCTACCTTGCAATTGTTAAACTTCCTAGAGTTGCAAAACCATGTTTCATAATATTATAAACCTCTGTGCAGGATATGTTACCTAATCAGGACTTCGTTGATTCTATTTTCATCAAAGAAAAAACGTTTAAATAACCAATGCAGACCAGACCTTGTAACATCTGTTTACGCTACGAACAAAAAAGAGCCGCATCTTTCATAATCTACACTTCCAGTTTTTGACATCTGTTATAAATGTTGTTTTCACAGTAGTGTTTCCAATGTAAACTTAAATTACTTCTTAAATCAGTGAAGTTTAAAAGCTGGTAGTCGCCAATTTTCTCCGTTTGCATCATTTACCCAGCTGCTGCTCTATTGAAGCCCCAGTGACTGGATGGCAGGGACATAAGTGACAACGATTGCTTTCATTTAAACTGAAAATGTCAGGACACTTTTTTATTGAATTTCCCCCCCCGTTTATTTTTCTAACAGCGTCTCCAGCAAATGTAACGCACAGCTCCTTCAGCACACCAACATTTTCTGTAATCAACATCAAATCACTTCACCAATACGTTTTCTGCAGTTCCAGCAAGTTTGTTTAAAGTCAATGATTTGTTTTTCTTTCCGCCGGCTACTGAGGCCAGAACATTTAAAAATTAGATGCTTTTTCTTTACTCCATTAACTTTGGTGCATGTGAGAATGTCAGCAGGGATGTAGGGATACATTCAGCCAGTAGGTGACATTCTCATTTTGTTATGTGGCTGACATTTGAAAAATCTTTTAGTCATTAGGCTGCAATTTGGCCTAAAAGCTTAAAAGTTGATTCTACTTGAATTACTACAGCGTGTCTTTGAACATTACTAAACTATGAACCACAGCTTGTTGGAAGTATTCTAACACAATGTCCAACGCAAAACCATTGAAGATGCGATAAAGAAAATAAACAACGCTTGTATACAATGGAGTTATTTTATAGCTTTGGCCATCAGTAATTGCTGTTTTTAAAATGCAACTATATTGCTAAACATTAATCAAAGAAGGCAACACCAGAACACCAGAAAATCAGTCTTTAAACTAGAGAATGCAATTCCTGAAGAAATTGCTAGTGGGAATGCTTTATGCTGAAAAGCTGACGCTGAATTGCTATGCTGAAATGTAATGTGTAAGAAGAAAGTGAAGAATTTAGATTGAAATGATACATGAACACTGGGGGCTTGAATGTGTGATGAGAGAAGAAAAGAAAGTCAAAAGGCTTGGAAAAGCAGCAGAATATTTGAACTGCACACTTTTGAACTAACTTGATGGCATTTGATGACACCCCATAATACGCTTAGATGTGTTAATGGCTGCATCGTTACCAAACCTGTGAAGTTTTGGGCCATTTTGAGCATTTGAACTGAAGTTGTGAGAAAACCGTGTTTCATAGTGAGCTTTGTGTTGCCAAGGCAACGGCATTTGAAAAAATCTTAAAACTGTCATATAGATGTCTTCACGGCTGGACTGTTAGCACAAATGTGAAGTTTGAGCACTTTTTGTCCATTTTCAGTTATAGCAATATCGTGTTTTACGGCGAGGGCCAACAGCTTTTGAGGAAAACGTACTAATGGCACAGACATGATGAAGGCTGGACCATTAACCATTATCTGAAGTCTGCTGCTCTGAGCATGTCAGTTGGAGTTATGACATCATCGTGTTCCTTGACACAGGTGTTTATATTTGAGCAAACGACGTGTCCAGAGATCAAAGGTTTCCATGGTGATGTGCAGTAATCAGTGAGAGGAGAGCCTTTTCATTGTTCTGAATGTAAACCTCTTACATGTGAACGTTTTGTTGAAGAACTGTAACAGATATCGGTGAAATGTCAACGCGTGAAGCATCTCAAGGACCTTGAGCATCTGTGTGCTTTTTGTGTACTTTCGGGTTAATAATGTGGCCTTTTTGGCAGATTAACTAAAGGTGTGCAGCTAATGTTGTGAGTCACTTCATGCCCTCAAGAGGCATTTTGTTTAATTATTTTGCCTAGTTTTTTTTTCATTTTTCAAGCTACGAGATGTTTTCCTACGTTTGTCATAACAAATTATGTCTCAGGAATGTAGGGTTTGGGAATTATGTCAGGTTTAAAAAAAATATATGAAGGCGAATTTCAAGCTGTCCTCCAGTCTAGCTTTGAGATCACACACCTTAACGAGCTGCTCAATACACACTAATGTTAAAATCTGAAGAAGGCCTCTTTACCAAGGTCTGAACAATGTTTAATATTTCTAAAAGTATGAATCAGATTTAAAAGTTGTTTAACATGAATAATGTCAGAAAGATGTGTAACATTTTAAAGTTGGAATGAGGTTTCTGAGTGAAAGTATGAAGGAGCAGTTAGCAGTTGAAGTCGCATGAAGACCTTTCAAGTCTGAAGAGTTTCTCCATTGACTTCAATGTTAAAAATGTGATGAATTATGGGATGTATCTCTGGAATTATGAAAGTTATGAATGAGAAAAGTAAAAGCCATCGATTCCCGACCGAGCTGAATGTTTTGATGTTTGAACGGAGTTTCTGCGATGTGGAATGTGGGAGAAGAAGAGGTGCAAAATAACCCGGCAGAATAATAAAGAATTTTGTGCGTAGAATAACAGATAGTTGGAATGCTGTATTAGCATTCCCACTAAACAAGCCAGATTTGCCAGATTAGACACCACTTTATTTGGATGTAAATCAACAAGCTAGCAGACCCATAACGTAGTTAATAATCCCTCATTGCACAGGAATGCAGGAATTGCGCCGTTCATAATGGCAGCCCACTGCTCCTAACACTAGGATGAGTCAAATGCAGAGAAACCATTTTGTTACATAGTAAGTACGCCCACTGTGTAATGACTATAAAAGTATAAAAAATAAATAAAAAATAATAATGAGTTTCTTCTCCAATAGTTTTTTACTAATCTCTGGGTTTGTTTACAACCTGTGTGATCATCTCACTTATTTTATCCCGCTCCCAATTCTCAGCAATGACTTACTTTGACAAATTCAATGATAATATAATTTCCAGAATTGAAGGTCGAACGAAAATGAGACTCAAGCTGCAATTAACTTTGTTTTCCTTCAAAGCAGTATTAAAAGAAAAAGAAAAAAATCCAATCCAATGTGTTTTGGATCTTTCAAATTGTGCGTTAGTTCTTGTAGCCTATGTGCCAAAAATGTGAAAACTAAAAAAAACACATACAAAACATCTTCCCTTGTTTTTCTATAAAAAGCTTAAAATACTTTAGATTCCTCTTAAACTCAGCGGCATTTAGATGTATCCAGTCCAATATGGTTTGAGGCTACTAGCCAGGGCCGCCCCTCCCTACAGGCTAGGGGGGGGGGGGGGGGGGCGCGCCCTCATCTCACAATGTCGCTTGGGGCCCCAAGTTGGCCAGGGGCGGCCCTGCTACTAGCTAACCGGAGTAGCGAGTGTACTTTACCGTTAGCTCGTGAGTCGTAGTAGCTAGCAGAGTGATAGCATAGCAGGAGTAGTTTATACTTTAACATCTACAGTCTACTCTACGGTATAAAATGCAGCTTTCTCTTGATGAGCTACTGATGATATACTGTATATTGAACTCTCTAAAATATATAACATGACCAACTACTAAATAAATCATAATCAGATTCAACCATTAGCTACACATCAGTCAAAGCTAGCTATCTAAGTTATTTCATAGCAGGAGAAGTGTGTACATTTATATTGGCTAAAACATTATATTTGACTACTTACCTCCCTTTGACTGATCTCTTTACAACTGAATGATTGATTGTAACTTTACCCTTCACATATGTTCAGAGTAATTTAGAAAAAGGAATGTCTTTCACACACAGTGACGTCACGAGCTACCCACAATGCAACACGCGCCATATATATATATATAAATACGCCATTTTCCTGGAGGTGCAAATATCCTGGAAGTGGAAATATAAACAGCTAGCTAACGTAGCCAGGCAGAGCGCACTAGGTTTTTTTTCTGAATTAACAACCGAAGAAATCGCTGCATGTCTTCGGATTACATCTCTGGACTTGAGGGGTGTGCTTTAGGTCGTTACCACCGTAAACTAGAGCTGTGTGGGTTGTCGGATTGCCCTTACAGACTGCCTGCAGATGTATGGAAAAACGACAATGGCCTTCGTCGATTTTGGCAGCATCTACGTCTAATTTCTGGAAACACCAGGTGAATACCCCACTTGTCACAATAATATTATCATGCCATTGCATATATGTGGTATTTTAGAGTTGACTAGATATTGATTAAGGCAATAGACTATGATATTCAGCACATGAAGCTTAGCAACACCTAGACGGTGTACGGCTGATTGCACCTCGCGTAAAACGGCGGATACCGGAAGTACGGTGTCGCGCTCGGCCCAATACCCGTATGTGTGTGTGAAAGAATTAGCGCTAAAGATGCTCCAACTTCCCTTGACTCTATCATATGCAGCAGAAGGTGCAGTTTCTGACTGTCACCCTCAGGTTTCCTCACCTTTGTGGCATGTTCATTTAAAATCTGCATTTGAGCAGAGATGAGACATTAACATGATGACAGCCTGTTACAAATGAAGCCTGCAGAATGTCTGTCTGCCGTCACAAACATCCTCCTGATTGCTGCCTCTGACGGAGGAGGAGCATGGAGCTTCATCGCCATTTCCCCCAAATAGGATCCATTTGTAGCCACATGGCATCGCGCCTCAGCAGTTTATGAGGAGGAGAATCTGCGATAATAGATTTGTGGCACCGTGCCTCTCTGACTCCAGCAGCTGAACAATGTAATTACATTTGTCTAATTTCTGCAGGGTAATCAGGTCTTTCTGACTTCATTATCAAGAGCAAAGTTTATTATTAAAATACATCAGATTATTTTTAGTGCAGTGGAATTGGTCACTTCTATGAATTCTGCATATTACCCAAGGTCGGCTCTAGAACAAATCGAATGGGGGGGAAATCATTTACAAAGGGGGGGCACACACTGCCGTCAACAACCAACACACAAACACCAACGCAACTTCAAAAAACATGCTGTAAAGTCTATTGTCTTTCACACACACATTGCAGGGTGTAGTGCTATTGTATAGTGCACTATACATGCACGGTTGTGGCACGACCACAAACACAGAAACATATGGACATAGGCCACCATACAAAAGTGTGCAAATGTATTTAGTATCCTATCCATGTGAACATGTTTTAGGTGGGGGTGGACCTAACCTCCTCTAGGAGGGTCTGGGGGCATGCTCCCCCGGGAAGATTATTTTAAAAATATTGAAGTTAAATGCATCAATCTGGTGCACTTTGAGAGCAAAATGAAGAGATCTATGGATAGCCTACATCTCTCAGCATCCATATGAAACAGAACTGTACACAGATTTACTTTTTCTTTATGGATATTTTACTAATCACTCCCCTTTTAAACTGTATTCTTGTGTTACTGTCCTATAGTATTTCATACCCGTTTTTTATTTATTCTCGTATTCTTTAATAACTATAATGATCATATAAAGGTATTCCTCGCAAATACTGGTTTACATACATGGTGACCAAACCGTTTGAGACCCACTGAGATAACCTACACTAAAGTTAACTATATTCTAAACACTGAGTGAGTCCTTACCTCACTGAGCTGAGGTCGATCCTCTCAGTCTGACAGGAGAGGACTCTCCTCCACCTTGGTGTAGAAACAGCTCTTTATATCCGTTAGCATAGCTAGCTAACCAGATGCTAACAACAACATTCCACGTTACCGCTTGCGCACTCACAAAATGCGCTCGTGCCACACACACACAGAGCCGAGCTTGAATAAAACACAGAGACCCAGAAGTAGGCTACTTGTACTGTACTGTATAGTGTATATCATATTATTTCTATGGCTTTACTGTATAATCAGTGTAACAGATGAACAGATCGCCACGGGGCTTTCATCTAAACACACAGCCACGTAATGATAACAAAACAAAGGTCGGGGGTCATTGGTCAAGCAACACACCAATCAGAGAGCAGCAGTGAGCACAGCTCAGGCTGTGTTTAATTTGTATTCTTTATTTCTGACGTATTTCACAAAAAAACCTTTAGTGGAAACGTTTTCACTTATATGATTTTTTTTTTAAGTGGCAAAATGGCAAGGCTTGCCCACCCTGCGTTGGGGTGGGGGCGCAGTGACTCATTTGGGGGGGGGGGGGGCATGGCCCGCGAATGACCCCCCATGACGACGACCCTGATATAACCTGAGGATGAAAATGCAACTAAATAGTTAGTTAGATATTATAATTAACATAATGAGGCATTTCATCAATAAAAGATTCCCTTTCAGGTAAAATATGCACCTATTAATTCACTTTGTTGGGAGAAAGCCATAGATAAAATAGTATTATTGTCACAATAAGACAAGCTAAAACAGGCTGGGAAGAAGTTGTCTCATGAGGGTTAAGAATGTAAAAGTTAATGAATTTAACACATTTAATCAATAAATGTAAGATATTAAGTCGAAGGCTCATACTATCAAAACAGAGGAGATTCCCACAGAAATCTCTGCAGCTCCGGTTGCACTAGAGATCGTGAACACCACATAAATGCATTATTCAAAAATCAGATGATATTGGGATGATAATGGCCTGCAATTTGTCTGTGCTGATTTAATAACGCCAGAAGCTCGGCGGCTTCCAGCTTTTAAACACCTGAGCCAGGAAAGAGTGAGCCTCATAATCTGCACCGCACCACCTGTGCTCATGCAAAGAGAGTGTTCACTTTCCCAGATCCATACAGGCACTCCCATCCTGCACCAGAGAAAAAACATTCTGTCATGGATCTACCTTCTCATGTGTTTGGTTTATTTTCACGACCTTCCACCCAGATACAGTTTTCATAAGAAGAAGGAAGCAGAAACGCCTGCAGGCAGAGGTCAATTTTCACAGGTTACATTAGATCAGGAAGCTACAATGGTAGCCAGAATTGAAATAGGATGGGCGGATGAATGTAAGTGATGAGAACATTTGACATAAATGTTTCTGCACCTGCTACATGGGAGCGACGATGTCTCCTAAAGTCAGAAAGCTGAGAGGCTTTGATGAGAATCAGCCATCTTTCATGTGCAGCCAGAGGGGAAAAGAGCCCGGGGAGACGGATCATCTTTCTGAGCTAAAAGGAGAACAGTCGCCTGAGGCACCAACAGACAGCAACTCGAAACACACACATACACACACACTTCATTTGTTCCTCCCTTGTGTGTCATACTCCACTGACTTACATTTATTCCGTAACTTCTGATCTAAATTCTCCAGGCTGCATGCCTCACTGTCGTCACCCTTATCTTAAAATAAGCACAATTCTGACTCTGGGGGCCCAAAAATAAGCCGCTTCACTGCATGGCGGCGCAGATTGAGAACAAACTTGCACAACACAATACCATGAACTGCACACCTTTTTTAGTCAGACAGAAATATAAATATTCCCTCAGTGTTGAATCAGTGCTGCAGCATCTTCCAGCCAAGAAGAGAGATTGTCCTTCATAAAAAAACATACAAATAATAAATAAAACAGATGGAGATATTATTTGATAAACCAAACCAAAGAATGTCGATGCACCAGTAAGTATGTGTGAGTAATTCCTTTCTACGAACACTACAGCGATAATTAGTGCAGATGGGCGACACTCCTAGCAACAGGCACCAACGTGGGCAACAGGGTAAGAAAATAAAAAGCTACATTTTGCCTGGCAACAAGGTTTTCCTATCGAGTACAGTAAAGAAGCATCTTAAAAATCGGATCTGAGCAGATTTCAACCCATTTCTAACTTTAAACTATTCAGTCGGAAGAATAATTGACACTTATTTTCTGATGAATTTTAAGTCATGAACGTTTATCTAAAATAGTGCTTCTACAGGTGTCATTTTTCGTCTGAACTAAAAACTCCTATCAAGTCAGTCAGGTTGTGTTTATTAAAGTGACTTAATAGAATTATTTTACTGCACGTGTGTATTGCTTTGATATTAATCTTGATATTGGTTCAGATACAAATCATACTTGATTTTGCTCGTTATAGTTTTTCTTATAATACTGCATTTCGTTTTTAGGCACAAAACGTTTTTAGACACAAAACTTTTCATCTACAAAACTAAAAGTAGTCCTTTGTGCCAAAAGATAACTTATGATCAGAAAACTCACTTTTTAGCCAGTTTGACCAATTTAGAAAATGTCTTCAGATCAGTGCGTGAAAGAAACACGTCTGGCCTGAGCATTAATGGATGTCTTAAACTTGCACCTGGATAGCATTTGCGACATGTTGTGTGAGACCAGAGATATAGTTCACAAGGGTTTTATTCATAACTAACTGGTACCAGTACAAAACTGCAACTTTCTTGACTTGCAAAACCGTCTTCGAAATTGACCAAATCATATGTTCACATTGCACAATTCAAGGGATCGAAATACTATTTGTCTTTGACAGTAGTATAGCATTTTGTTGAAATTAGGTCCCATGGGTGACACCGGATAGTGAGGGATTATGTTTCTCTAAAAAAGTCCTTTACCACGAGATCTCAACTCAATTTAACACGATTTTATCTGATCCTTCATCTCCATCTCTGAACATCAACTGAGTGAACATCTTTTGGTCAAGTCCAGAGAATCAACGAGCACCAAAACCATTCACCTTCCTGTTCCTGTCTATTTGTCGCCCATCTGTAGCTGGATTTCACTGTTGCTGCTCCTTCATTTAGTTTGTTGAGTCTATGTAATCATGTTGCCATTTCCCCGCCCACCCCTATGGCCTTTAAAACAAAAAGTCCACACAGATGGGCTTCCTTTGGATAACATGTTACGAAACACAGAGCTGAGATCTCATATGTATCCGTTTTAGTTATGAAAACATTTGGAAAACCAGGCGGCATCGTTAGTTGAACCCAAAAGCACATGCAGCTTTGTGCTAATCTTAATAAAATCTTCTTGAAGAGTCGTTTCCTCTTTAAAAATGCACTGAGACGGCAGACTGAGCGTTTATAATGTTTACTCCTCCTTCAATACAAATAAGGAACTTGTTGACAAAACATGAACAAGGTCTGCATCGAGAGGTGTTGTTTTGTAGAGATAAAGAACGTCCCTTTTGATAAATAGCTCAGGCTTAAAAAAAAAAAAAAAAAAAAAAAGATAAATAGCAAAACAAAAAATAAACTAACCATTATGATTTCCATTTTAATAAGAACACCAGCAAGTAAAGCTACAAAGAAGTCTACAAGGTAAATTAACGAGGCAGTCAATCAAAGTCCTGGCATTTACAGGCTGTGAAAGCAAATGTGCTGATGGAAATAAAAGCTTTGAAATGTCTGTTTTCTGTGGGGGGGGCTGGTGATGTACGCTGCGACTGGAGAGCGTCCGGATGAGAGCTATGGGACGGCCCGGTTCGCTCTCTTTGGAGGAGGAGGGGGCATTAGCTCAGAGTCTGCGTCTGGGGGGTGTTTCCGGTTCTGGGCTTGGACGGCCTGAGAGTAGCGGTCCACGAACTCCAACAGGATGTCCTTAGTCACGGGCTCCGTGATGCTTTTACACACCCCTGTGGAGAGAAACCACAAACACAGGAGGACGTTACTAAAGAGATGCTGACAGACGCATGCAGCATTCTGGATCACAGGCGATTTGCATTTTGTTTACTTTAGCACATGCTACATAAATACATAATTGTTGGGAAAATACTGAATGGGCTATTCCAATATCAGAGTAGCACATGCTAACAAAGGCCCTACGTAGCTGTGGACGTAACCAGACGTATGATTACCTAGAAGAGCGTCAGGACTGTTTTAGGCATTTTTGTTTTTTTACTTTTATTGTCAGTAGGCCTACTTACTATGTAACACAATGGTTTCTCTGCATTTACCCATCCTAGTGTTAGGAGCAGCATATGATAGCTATGTGATTAACATGATGATTCAGCCTCGATGGAGATACACATATGACAAGCATGATCATTTAAACCTGCAGGTCCGCTGCAACTCTTACTACTTTTAAATCCAGGCTGAAGACTTTTCTTTTTGTCGCTGCTTTTAATTGAACTTTTCATATCTTAAACTGCACTGTAACTTTTATCCATGTACTTTTTCTAAACGTAATTAAACTCCATGACATTTATGAGAGGGACTGCTCGAAAGCAGAGATATTTGGAATATCTGGCATCGACGGATGAAAAATAGTGTTTTGGTAACACTTTAAAGACTTTGTTATGGAAGCAAAGCAGGGGAGGGGGTGTGTACAGCCTCCTGAGGGTCCGATTGTGGATGTCATGCGAGCAAAATATGGTGAAGAAAGTCTGTCTAAATTAAATCATATTTTAGACTGCACTGTAACTTTTATCCATGTATTTTTCCTTAATGTTTATTTTATTAGCACTGTAACTTTTATCCATGTATTTTTCCTTAATGTTTATTTTATTAGCTTTTCTTTTTTAATGCTTAATGTCTTTCATTTCTTTTTTGTAAAGCACTTTGAATTACCCTGCGTCGAAAAGTGCTATATAAATAAACTTGCCTTGCCTTGCCTTGCCTTATGACGTGGGCCTTAGCTAATCTAAACTAAGCTCTGGACACCTTCAAAAAACACCTCAAACACCATCTGTTCACTCAGGCCTTTGGCCTCAACTAATATAGTTATTTCCTGCTATTGCTCTGTATGATTATTATTACCTTTTGTTTTGTTACTTCCCATTGTAAAGCGTCCTTGGGTTTCGTGAAAGGCGCTATATAAATTGAAATTATTATTATTAAGCACAGAATACTGCTTTGAAGCGGTATTCTGCATCTCGTGACTGTGTAACTCCCTCTCTTGTATTTAAGCATGTGAAGGACACTGTTCTGGGAACTATTCGTCCCATGCAGCTCTGTGTGTGACGACTACTTCCATTCTTGCAAGGATAATAAATACATGTATCCTGATATTGAAGCTCAAGCCGGTGACGAGTGATATTTTCCTCACAATAATACATATAAAGGAACCCTATTATGCTAATTTAAGGTTAATATATGTATTCAGTGTCTCTACTGGGACATGTCTCCATGCTTTAATGTTCAAAAAGCTATTTTTCTCCTACTGCCTGTGCTGCAGCACCTCTTTTCACCCTCTGTCTGAAACCACAGCCCAGTCTGCTCTGATTGGTTAGCTGGTTGTCTCTGTTGTGATTGGTCAACCGTTTAGAGATGACACGCCCCTTATCAGGTATAATGTGTTGGAGTGTTACATAGTGATGTCATTAGTGAGCAATGGAGCTTTTGCAGACTATACCAGAGTAAATCGTTTGTTTTTTAATTTTCTTTTAAAATAGCAACCCAAAGGTCTATTTTGAGCCATTGTTACTAAGGGAACTGTGGCTAAGGGTGACCCAGGTGGAAATGTTACAGATGAATACGTCCCTGTGTTGTTATTAGAGCTTTATCTTTGGTTGTTGTCAGCTGGAGGAGAAATGCAGGACTATTTCATTTTCATTTCATTTCATTTTTATTTGTCCCGCTCATGGTACGCAAAACCAAATGTACAACAATTGCCATAACACATGACTCCACCATTGAGCGAAAAGGAGCAGGGAGAAGAATAACATCTTATGTGACCTGCCCCTTTCTAAAAAAAACAAATAAATACAAATAGATGGTCTGCCCTTAATAATAATAATTTTTTTTTTTTTTTCACAGCCAAACATAACAGTATCTTAGGATACTAAGAGAAACACAAACAAAAATACTTATTTCCCACTTGACGGTTAACGGAAAGAAACAAAACAACACCAAAACATCACATGTATCTTTTTACATTTGAGATAAAACATACTTTTTGCCTGAGGATGTAAAGATCAATTATTCTCAAATCTTCTTCTATGATTCAATTCATTATTTTTATGTATTTTCTCTCGCTTTTGCTTGTAGTTTTTATTACTTCAATTTGTACTTTAATGTGCCGTGTTGCACAGCACTGTAAACTCAGCACTTAGATAAGCGCTGCACACAAATAAGGTTTATTACTGTGGTAAAGTGCTGTTCTGCATTTTCTCAGGCCGTTCAATTCAGCTACTAAAGTGATACAAATGGTTTAAAGATAGTGGTTTTCAAACCATTAGCAGTCAAATGACATCATACTTTTCGTTTTATTAAGAACGTTATTAAAATGCTGATGGAATATCTTGCACGGTGATAATAAAAAAAAAAAAAATCTTTGCAAAGAAATCAAGTATAACAAGATGGCGTCACTGTAGCTCTGCTTCAAGCGTCCAAACAGCATCTAAAAGCCGCCATCTAAAAAGCAGGATGAATTTATGTCCTTTGAAACAAGTTGTCATAGTGGACATGTTAGATAACGGTTTCTTATTCACGCACTAAGAAGACAGCTTTTATTTGAAGTTGTGTTTCAAGTTTTGGTTGATTTTAAAAGTTGATTTTAAAGTTGAAATGTGTTGACGATGCCATGATCTTAGGGCAGGAATACCGTGAACATTGTTTAACGTGACAGAGGAATAAATACACACATACACCGTCGGCTTTGCTTCAACCGCTGTAAAACCAAACCACGCTAAAACGCACGTTTGAGCTGAAGGGATTTTGCAGATTTGCTGTGGGTTTGATACTCTAAGAGACCCTTTCACTTACTCATTGTTAATAAACAAATGTCGATGAGAGCTTTAAAACACAACAGTTACGGCCCGTCCACACTACAGCTTCGACAGCTTCAAAAACGGTTTCCAACGCGTCTGCCCATTCAATGGGGTGACGTCACTTTTCGCCGAACTGCATTGTGGGAAGCAGAGCGGAGCTTTCCTGCAAAAGTTGAGTAATGTTCAACTTCTGAAGCTTTCGGCGGAAGCGTCAGCCAATCAAATCATATGCCAGTACAAGCTCTAGCCAATCAAACCGCTGCTTGTGTGTCAGGGGCGGGAGATTCATGTGATTGGTTGTTGGTCGAGCTTCAGACACGCCCAGCTCCAAGCTGTAGTGTGGACGGGCCGTTAAACCTCAGATATAAAGTCATGCTGCAATTCTTGATTTTGGCAGCAAAGGCAAAGAGATGAAACAAAACCTATTTTCCCAATTCACTGAAAAAAAAATTGTTGGTACCAAATACAGATCCAGACTGTCTGGAAAGCACACACACAATCTTCTACCCCTTCACACACACTCTACCAATCAAACTAAGACAGGAGCCTGATGTGCAGGACAGATACAAGGAGCCATTACTCTGGCAGATAGAGGAGACGCGAGATAATAATAATAACGTCTCACCCATGGCTGTGTCGTAGGAGTTTGGGAAGCTCTTGTCAACCCGCTGCCTCATGAACACCCAGGTGCTGTTGGCGAAGGTGCACTCGATGATCTTGTTGTCGTACTGTTTCAGCTCTTTGGTGGCCTGTGAAGACGAAGATGAAAGGATACAAAGTTAGAGAGACAGCAGTGCAATTTTAGTTTCTCAATTTGCCACCATTTCCTGTGAAAATGATAAAACCGTATTTTGAGACATTTTCAGAGACATGCTGCTGCATTGATGAAAGCCAACAGCTCACAATGATTGGCACGCGGAGCTGCATTTTTTTCAAACATGAATACGCTGCAAATTATTATCTTCACTTGAGATGTTACTACTTCCCACTGGTTCATTTTAGAAGCAGTTAAGAGCGCAACATTTAAATGCATTCAATGTTTTTCATGATGTTTTTGAAGCAGAAGTAAAAATGTTCTGAAGCAAATGCATTTGCCAGTTTTGATTGGATGTTTGTTTCACATTTGTTTTACAATACACCGATAGCATTTAAATTGGTAAAAAACAAAATAACAATTACTTTCTGGAGATGACACATGCAAGTGAGTCAACATTTCAAAACCCATTAACACTTGAAGGAATAAAAAATGATGCCACGTCGTGACTAAACTGAGCAATATTAGGAGAACAGCTAACATTGTGTTCATTAAGGATTAATGTCTTTATAATATAATTAATCGATACAAAGACAGATAGTGGTGAGAAATCTAATAACCTCAGTTTTACAGAAGCTGCTGCTACAACTTGCATTGCCTGTCGTGTCCACATTTTGATATTCAACAATGAAAAGCAGAACTGAAGGAATGAGGAATAACCGCTGAGTGTCAAGCGCCTGTGACTTGGTGAGGACAGCAGGAAAACAAGCCCAGTGCATTCTGGTTGTTGTAGGCTTTCTAACTTTTGGCGAATGGAATACCATAGCCCCCTTTCTTTGGTCCTATTACATCAGAAATATTGGTGCATTTCTACGGCATCCACTGAAAATACTTCCTAAAGATTCAAGATTTCAAGCATTTTTCTACTCTTGATTGAACAGAGATTCTATATTTGAGAATCTTAATGACTCCGAGGCCAACACTTCGATATAAGTGCAACACTGCAGTCATTTGAGATAGATACAGACAGATACTCACACAGCGAGTCTGTATCTTTGTGATTCAGCCTTC
Source organism: Pseudochaenichthys georgianus (assembly GCF_902827115.2). Lineage (NCBI taxonomy): Eukaryota > Metazoa > Chordata > Actinopteri > Perciformes > Channichthyidae > Pseudochaenichthys > Pseudochaenichthys georgianus. Next base: position 28,457,724 of record NC_047526.1, on the reverse strand, counting down.
AACAAAGCAGTGCCAGAGTTCCAGTTCCTCCTACTGAGCTACACAGGATCACTGACCTATTGCATCATATTTTGTTTGAAAATAAAACCCACTATACCCACTGAGCACTGTGTCGTAGTGCGAGTCGATCAACATGGCACACAATACTGAAGATCAAGCATGAGTCAAAGAAGACATTTGATCATCTGTTTGTTTGTCCAGGGACTTTGTCGAACCGAGAGGATTATCGAGACTTGGGAAATGCTAAATCCTAAAGATGCTGGGAAGCAAAAAGTGCAGCTTAAATAATAAATAAAAAAAATGCAACAAATGACTTGGAAGGAAAACAGTATGGTGCCACGAGTGCTGCTTTTACTGGGAGACATTTTGTGTACTTTTTTGAGACTGGAGAGACAAAGAGCTGACCTTCAGGGTTCAGAGTCACCTTGAAGGTCAGACAGTCACTGCCAGGAAAGCCCCAGTGTTTGGCAAGAGGCTTACATATAAAGAAAGAGCTTGTGTGATCCCGGAGTGTGGGACATATGGGCTCACAGTGGGTGTGGAAGTCACACAGGAAGCAAAGAAAAGTGTGTGTGTGTGTGAGGAAGAAAGACCGACAGAGAGAGAGATGCTAGTTATTTGATTTCAGATACCGACCTTGAGACATAACTCATGTGGAGGCCTAATTAATCATTGTCAACATTTCAAAACAAGACAAAAATGAAATATGAAACACGTTTTTTTCACTGATCTCAGTTTGAAGACAAACGGCACATTAATAAGACTAACTGTAAATCAAACATGTGTGTGTTTGGAGAGGAACAGATGATCTAAAGCGGCGACAGACTCGCAAAGCTTTGCTAAAGCTCGGCACAGCGTGCTGCCAGAGAAATGTGAAGGGCGACGCAGGCGGGCAGGGCACTCGGCTGCAGACTGGGATCTCCTCCTGCTGGTGAAGGGTGACATGTTGGCTGCCATTTCTCACCACCACTTGGTGCTTAATCCGTCCAAATCTGTCTCATTATGGCAGCGCACGTGTGCCACCAGTTATCGGGGACTTTGGCAGTCCAATCCTCAGCAGCTAGTGTTTCACTACAGAGACCCGTCTTCCGAATGCTTTACTTGTTTGTTCTGATTTAGAAACTACAAACACTACCAAACAGAATTTAGAGTGGTATTGACAGTGCCAGGGTATGACTGGGGTAGGCTACAGCCATACCAAGAAATGGCTTAGCCCCACCATGACACATGATGTTAAAGTAAGCAAATTCAATTAAATAATAAGCAAAATGCTAAATGTTGAGAACATATACGGGTCGTGTCCACAACACACAAACTGATCCTGCTGTAACAACAAGTGCACGTTACTGATGCAATATGGTTGAGACCATTCGGGCTTATGCTAGAAGAGGGGTGCAAGGAATAGTCCAAGTTCTGGAAATGCTCTGGCGTTATAATATCAGCGCGGCCGCGGTCAGATCAAAATGCCTCCGAATGCAATTTGAACAGACCTACAGCCGATCAGAGCAACGAAACGTTGGGTCACGCCTTATTGATTGAGATCAATCGGAACCGCCATTCAGTATCCCCATTGGATCTTCAACGTATACCATCATACGTGACGTTCACAGTGATCCCTTTTTATTTACTACAAGAAAAATGTGCCGTTTTATTTCATACAGTTCTATTTTGATTGAGACAGGGAAATAATCTAAACCTCATGCGTGGCGTTTCACTGTCAAGGGGGCGATATAGCGTGTATGTAATTACATTGCAAATACTGACTTGAGCCCCACCACCGTATGGGTGAGCCCTACCATAGATCAGCCAACACAAATACTCTGGTGCCGCCACTGAGTATTGGCAGTCACTTTTGTGTGTTATGAGATGCACAGGGTTCCTGCAGGTTTCACCAACTCAAATGTAAGACTTTTTAAGACCCCGCGGGAACCCTGGGTGTAGTTCTATCACTCTACACCAGAAAGAAATGGGAGTTTTATGCCTGCTACTTTTGTGGCTCCCTTGTGATAAAGGCTTGCTTGGAAGAATATTAGGGACACACAAAGACAACAATATCATTTGTTTATCATGTACTCACACTACCTTACATTTGTGAAGAAAATGTGGTTTTCCTCACACGTCTCGAAAGTGAATCAACATTTACTAAACGAAAGGAAGAGATGCCATAATGACAAACAACATCAACAAGTCCAGGCAGGCTTCTTGTTCGAGTGCTGCTTATGTGAAAGTGCTTTAAGGTTCTATGGAAAGTGCATGTGTTTGGGAAGTAGTGACGATATGAGACTTATATTAAAGTTCACAACTTCTGTGAGTGTGTACACGAATGTTATGAAACCGTTATTGTTAAACCCTTTTATTATAGTTCATTAAGATAATTCTCAATTTGTTATTCTTTGTTTACCATGAAGGCAAGGAAAACACATTTTCCTTCACAAATGCCAGGTAAGACAGGGGGAGTAATTGATGTACTGCTTGAATGATTCTTTTCCGTGTTGATGTATTTCTTTGAGGAACAGGCTCATGGCCTTAAAAACCATTCAGGCACTTTCTGGAATCAACACATTCATTACAAAGCCAGTTCCCCAACATTAACTCTATGTACAGTGCCAATGTAACCACAAATAATCTGTCATCCAAAGTCAGCGACAACAGGACCAAGAGTTTTCATCACGATGAAACAAACTCCATATTCTGTATCATGCGGTAAAGCAGAAACTGGGATGAAAGCAAATAACTGCAGACTCCTGGAAGTCAATCTTTTTTATCGGCTGTGTTCAACACAGACAGTCAACCTGCTTTCTTTCATCAAATACTAGGATGTCAGGGGGCTGCTGGACTGGTACATTGTGTTATAGGGTATTACATTAATATATAAGAAAGCTGCATATATGAGCAAACATTCAACGTTTGTAATTTCCTTGCATAGCTGCTTTGTTTTCCAGTATATTGCTCTCCGACTGACCCCGCCTTTGTTTCATACGAGACTCAGAACCGACCCGCAGGTCTGAGGCACAGCGACGCTCGGGTCCATTTTAATAACCAGATGGAATCATGTATAAGGGAGGAGATGATATAAAATGCAAAAGTAGGAACGTGAAAACAGCGCTGGTGGACGAAACTAATGTTCAATTTTTAATATGCTTTCTGACAGAATGCATTAGATTCCTTCTGTCTATTCATATCAGCTACAATATACACAACCCCACTGAATGGCTCAGAAAACAGTGTGGGTTAGAAAACTAAAATATACATCACACATGTATTATATATTAGCTATAATATAATTAAAAAGGCCAATTACAACCATATGACGTCTTGAGCAGCTTTTGGAACAATAGAGACAAATGTGAGCCTCTCAGCGACTCCTCGGGAAATCATTAAAAGACGTCAGTGTCGGGTTGCTGGTGAATACGTATATTAACGTTTAATTGAATGCTGAAAAACAAGCTTATTATGTGTAAGTGCGGGAAATGAGGGAAAGGCAGGCCTACGTTGTCAGGTTTTTAAGCGGAAAAATAATGATAATAAAGTTGATAAAAACGACAAACTGTATTCTTACCTCCCAAACTTTTAATTGATTCGCTTGTTTTGTTGTGCAGCATGACTGAGCGTTTTGTGTGGGAAGTGCATTTAATAACCCTGACAGTATTAATGGTTCTCAAACCCACATCTCATGTTATTTACAAAAAGCTGTGGGCAACAAAAATCTAAAAAACAAAGAGAAAAGGAAAAGCTATTTAAATATTCAAATTGCAGCCCAATCAGAACGTGTAAATGTTGATTAAACGGAGAACTACTTGTCCTCCCTCTCGTTAAATTATGCATATAGAGTAGTACGAATTAGGGGTTAATCATTAATGGGGTATAAAACAAAAACAGGCGGGGCATTTCCTCACTCTCACAGCTTCATCAAAGCCTCTGGGCTCTGACAGAGAGCTGCTCTTATCTCGGTCTCTGGTGTCGAGATCTGTCAGGCAGCGTTCAAATGATGTTTGAATAATGAGCGGTAGTCACAGACCATGTAAAGGTCTGCACAGGGAGCCGACTCCATGAGGCGGAGAGACTCAACCTTAATGGGGCAATCAATAGCCATTACTTACCAGGCTTTAGCAAATTCTGCCTTTTATAGAAGTCAAAACTGAAGAGAAGAAAGTAAAATACGAGTTCATCACAACGGGTATAATGCAAACACCAAGAGCAGTAGTTAGAGTGAGTACCGTCCTTTCCGGACTATAAAGCGCACCTGCATATAAGCCGCAGCAGCTAAATTGTCCGTCTGTCTTGCTCTCGTTCTGTCTCTCGGTTCCACTTTTACTTTGGCGCGCTACCTGTCTGACTCTTTTCCGGCCTCCAGCTTTTCCTGCTGGAGCCCGCCGCTTAAAGGTGGCGGGCACGGACCGGTCATCGAGCCCATAGTGTTAAAGGTGGTTAATTTTACCTGTAAAATCCATAGATTTAGGAGGTTCCCTAGTGGCCGTTAGCTGTACAAACAAAATGGGGAAAAAAGTCGCGGCTTATAGTCCGAGAAGTACGGTAATATTAAAGTACAAACCACTCTACATCATGTCCAAATAAGTTATGTGTTCAGCTAAGTAGGCTACCATTATGCCACTAACTATCCATTTTTATTAGCACAGCGCTAAGGTTAGCAAGTCAAAATCAGTTCCTAGTCTGTATACTTTTAAGCTGTCAGTGTCTTTCATATCAATAAACAATCCATGTTAAGTGCAATAATGTCACGAGGGCCATTTTTTCTGTCTAAGCTCTGCGTTTCCAGCCAACATTCAGTCCACCAACCATAGCGCTGCATGTTGAGGCGAGGCAAAAGCAAACAAACACCAATAGAACAACTATTTCTCATTTAGTTGGAACATGAGGGGTTTCAAACTTTGTGGAGCCGATGGAAATTAAGTTTTATTTTAAACGCAAATGCAATTCATGTAACAAAGAAGTGCAGGGGTTAATGTATAGATAATCAGAAAAGTGGTAGGGACACGTCCCCAATGTCTCTACCATAAATCACGCCCAAGTTAAATCATCATTTCGCCGTTAGGACTATTTCTGATTCACTAATGAAAAAGTATATGCAGCGGTTGAATAGGTTGAAATATAAGTAAAAGTGCCAAACAACCAAAAGTCGGCTTTGGGACTGACTTAATTGCTGTGATAAATCATCACTAAGCTCCGTTCCAAAATCCATTTTAGCGATTTCCTGTCGGTACTCCCAGAAGCTAATTTAGAAAAATGTAGCCGATAAAAAAGTTTTGTATGCGTGTTATGACATTTTCTAATTACAGAAAAAGTTGGTTTGATTTTTATTTCTCCAGCAGCCTGATGCTTTCACTGGACGTGGCCCACATTGAATCTGATCGACACATCGACACTGCCCAGGAGCTAAGCAATGAAAAACGATGAAAAACAAACACACCGCAAGTCTCCGTGTCCTGCTCTGGCGCGACTGTTAAACACATCTCCCAACAAAACCAGCAACATGAGAGCGGACAGGAGACCCCAGGCTGCTGCTCTGTCTCCCTGAGAGGAGTTTAGAGGTTTAACAGCATACAGAGACTAGTCTATAGCATGTTCAGATACTGAGCCCAGGGCTGATGCATGAGAATCTGGCACTACGATGGGCCGTGACAACACCGGGGGAAAAGACACTCGTTCACTGCGTTACCAAAGCGTGACTATTGGAGGGCCTACACAAACACACAAGAGGCGATTAGTCACAGTGGCTAATTCCCTTAATCCATATTATGGCTTTATAGAAATCTGCATCAGAATGCAAGAACAAATGAAAGACTTATATCATGTTGCTCCTCACGTGATTCTGTTTCTAATGGAGATGAGATGCTACTTATTGTGGAGTGCACTTCAATGAGTTTGCGGTCAATGGTCTGATGGTGTGATCACATCACAAAGCAGTGTGTTCATATAGAAAGTATCAATCCTTTAAACCTCATGATGTTAAATTCATCTGACAAACCTTCAGTAAAGTATATCACAGACAACAAAACCTTACACATGTATGTAAACAGAGAATACAAAATGTACGGCTGCAGCTAACGATTATTTAGATGATCTACTTCTAAGCGATTGACCTTTTTTCTATGGAATTATATGAAATACAATTAAAAATCCTGTTTTATTTGAGTCCTAAGCTTAGAGTTATTTTGCATAGGACAAAGAAAAGAAGCATTTATCAGAAACCAACTGAGAAATTAGAAGAAATGTATATATATATTTTTGCAAATCACTTTGAGATTGCAAACCACTTTCCTTTGGGTCATTTAGAAATGGATCAACTGTTGTAGCCTTTGTTAGAAGTATGAGTTAGTACTACTCTCTATTCAAATGTACGTCATGTCATAATGAGTGATTAGTTCATCGAAGTTGTAAAAATAAAGTATACAAATTATATTGGGCTATTGTTTTTCTTTCTAAAAACCCTCCATTTGTCATCACTCGATCGCTTACACTGTATGTACAGTAGCTTTTTTCAGTATAACTACAGTAGTTCAGGAAACAGAATTTGATCACAATATAATAATAGATGTCACAATATATGTTTAAAATAGGGAAATAAGTAAAGAGGATCTGTCCTTTCTATCAGGATGTTTCAAATAAAAGAACATCAAAGAAACTGGTACAATTCTTCCTGTTACACATTAAACGAAAAATAATTATTCTTGGCAATGTGAACTAAATACCTTCAACGCACCCTTCAAATGCTGCCATGCTAAAGGGAAACTGGAAGAGCGCAGGGGGTTGAACGGCTGGCACGACGAGGAATTCAACAAAGCAACACATTTATCTTCTCACCTTCATCTTTGCAAAGGGCCTGTCATAGCTGCCGACGTAGAGCAAGCCGACGGTCTGTGGCAGCAGCCTACGAAAGACAAAAAGCTCGTGGTTAACACCCTCAACACAAGAGTGGCAACAACGGTGCAAATAAATCACTACGCCGCTTCAATTATCCAGCTAGTAACAGAGAGGCAGAGATGTGCGATTACACCTCTCCGAGCCCTTCTGTCTCTGCATAGAAAACTACAGAATGCAAACGATCGGAGTCCAAGGCAATAATACATGTTGTTTGAATCGTATTTGATACAGGAACAAATAAAATAATAATATAGGTTGACAAACAATATGACAGAAAAAGAAGACAAAACAGTCCCAGCTAATTATTTCCTGTTTCGTGTTGTGTTGTGTCTTTGTAAAGTTTGTAGCAATTAGTCCCCCCAAAAAATTGGATTTGCAATCTATGTTTTAGGACACTTACTTTAAGAATACTTGGAGTTTTAATTATACATATTTCACCCGAAAGATAAGCGGAAAAAATGGTTTGATCATACCTAAAAGCTGATGTGTCGTGGATTGTCAAACAACCAAAAAGATCCAAAGTAACGATTTTCTTTACTTTTACTTTAAAAAGAGATGGTGAAAGAAGAGATCTGTGGCTTCAGGCGAAGAGGAAGGAGATCAATGAGACACATTAAAATATACAAAACACTGACAAGCCCTGGAAATCCCAGTTTAAGTGTAAGCCTGCTGCTGACAGGACATCAATGCCCTATTGATTTAAATTAAACCAGCAATCGACACCAATCATTTATCTCCAATGTCATTATGTCATCGATTGCGTGTCTGATTTTCGTAATTGGGCTTTCTTAATTTTTTGATGTGATTAGCATCAGAATCTGCATTTACTGACAGTCAAATTATTTCACCCAAAAAAGGGGCGCGGCCACAACATAGAGGGAAAAAGGAGGGTTGCTAAGTCATTTTTTAGTAGCAGTCTTTACATAAATCTAGCTATAATAAATAGAGATTGAGCACAAGGTCATTTTTTTGTTTTGTATCTCCACCTGATAGTCCTCAGCACGGTAAACTCAGACTGTATCTATATGTGGAGAAGTCTCTCAGTACCCTGAACATGTGTCTGTGCAGTATTTGTGACTCATCCCAGAGATCACGCCCAACAGATGTCTTAATAACACACTGCTCTCCAACTCCCTCCACCAGAAACACCCCCCTGTGCCCGTTGTTATTTCCAGACACTACGCATCTCTGCTGTTACCGACGTAGCTCAAGAGCACCAGTTTCATATCTGTTCGAATATAGGTGCTGGTAACCGAGCAAAACTGATGGCTAAACAAAGGCGTGGATCTTGGTCTGATGCACTTTGTTCCGAGATTTCAATTGGAGCTGAAATTGGAGACCATTTCCACATCCACTGTGGCCCCCTCCTGTGTAATGATAGCTGGAACAAGCAGGAAGGAAGCAGCCGTAGACATAAAGGATCCAAACAGCCAAGCAGGGATGGACACTGTCACGTGTAAAGACCTCAGGAGACAAAGTACATTCCCTTCATTCGTTCTATTAATACCTTGCGTGTCGAAAACTTTTCTGAACGTGCAGCACTGATCATGGCAGTTTTCACAGTTTCTAAATCGACACTAATCAATACGATTTTACAAGAGGCATTTGAACCGATAAGGAAACAGATGTGTTGTATCACAAAACTACAGAAGAAGAGAGTTTTGTTTTCGTTTACAAACTATTTCACGATGCTGAGTTGCTGTGTCATGCACAATCACAACATGTGTTTCAGGCCCTGAAATACTGCCGTCCGAAATGACCTGGCAACGTAATTTTCCTCGAGTTAGGGTCAGATGATGATTATGTTCAAATGAAAGACCTTAGCAACCCAGAACACTGATGGAAATAATGAACCTGCACCAGGCATGGGGTTTTTCTTTATCAATCAAGAGGCTGTTAAATGTCACGGTAGCCTTTTGAACAGCATGCAATCAGCCTTGTATTCCAGAACAGCCGGAACATAATGTGAAATGATTTATATCCATGGAAGCAAAAAATAACCTCGGAAAAACACATTTTATAATTGAAAGCTAATGAACAAAGTAAGAATATGAGGTCATGTTTAAAAGAAGCGGCTGAGGAACCGTGTCTCAAGTGAGAAAGGACGTACAAAATGATGTTTATTGCCGAGCCAAAGCAAGACAGGAACGAATATGAGGTTCCTTACCATAACATAAAAGTGGGTTTATCAACGTTTATTTGTATACACTTTCTTTGTTCTCACTGTTTAAAGATTAGGCTATTGGTAGTCAATAATGTGGTTCATTCCAATACAATCCCATAAAATTGAGCAAGCTATGAATTAATTGACCACTCTCACATTATTGCAGGGTATGGCTTATTGCCATCTGCCATACCTGTGTCACATCATTGTACTGGATGGCATACTTTTAATTTTTTTGTGACAAAAGATATATGCTGATAACAGTAGCTATTATGATATGATGAAAATGTATATTAAGAATAATGGATGCTAATAGAGAACCGCAGTGATGCGTCCTAAAACCAGGAAGTAAGTTAGCATTTTTACCACTTCCGGTTCCTTCGACAAAAAGCAACGGGATTTCTCCATAGGATTTTGGAAAATAGCTGGAAATAAAGTTTGTGTTTGACACAAATTGAAGAGACAGATCACGTTTTGTTCTACGACATTAAATCCATCAGCAGTGACCCCACTGGTGATTTTTGAAGAGTTTACGTGTCTGAAAAACGATGGTTGTTAACAAGTGGCTGAATAGGACTACATAATTTGTCCATGCCGTTTTACGTCATTACACCGAACACGTAAAACACTCCCGCTAAGTTTGCCCTGTTCTGCTTGAAAGCAAGTCCCTGCCTCCGGCAAACTGTTCAAACAAACACTTCAACTTGTACCATTTACAATCTGTATGTTTGAATATGGATCTTAAGTTGGCGTGACGTTGAAGCAGCGACCCTGCTGTAGTTCCTTTATAGCATAACGTTAGCATTTTGCTTCTGGCGATTAGATTTATGATTAGAAAATTATAAAAGTAGGGTAGACATGTGGATATTATCCGGCTGAACAAAACGTGATCCGTCTCTTAAATGTGTCTCAACCGCAGACCTTATTTCTAGCTATTTTCCAAAATCCTATTGAGAAATAGCATTGCTTTTTGACGAAGGAACCGGAAGAAGTTTACGTCCGGGTTTTAGGACGCGTCACTGCGGTTCTTTATAGGTAAAGAACTGTAAACACAACATAGTAAATATTGTATTGTTCAACAGTGGAACATTCAGACATTGAATGTCATGCGATTGCTTGAGTTCAGGTTAAACGCTCCCTGTGAACATGAGCCAACTGAACATGAGCCAACTGAAGACGAGCCAACTGAAGACGAGCCGATTGCCGGGTCGGGTCACTGTGGCGCCAACTCCACAAATCTTTAAATCCATACAGAGAAATAAGTTCCCGGTTCAGAGTCCAAAGACCGGCGGCATGTTGGTTCTGCAGAATCCTTCATGGTTGTGCTGATCGCTGATCAGAGGATCTCTTGATATCTCACTCGCTCTGAATTACACTACAAGTGCAGTAAACACCTTTTTAAACGATATTCATTTTCAGCAGCTTCTTCAGATAGCTAATTGCAACTCAGGGTTGACCATAGAGAAATAAAGGATATAGAAATCAGACTTTCCTCAAACACACAGATTCTGAAAGATGGTCTAAATCTTTTCACAAAAACATAACAGTGTTTTTATCATTCTATCAATTATTGTTTATTTTATGCTACACAGTGGTGCTGTTATGTTTATTATTATTATTATTATTATTATTATTATATTATACGATTATTGCAAATATCAATGGCTGCTCGTGAAAATAAAGCAATTGTTGCAAAAGTGTCAATTCATGAGATGAATTTTAAATAACTTTGAGACAACTTTACTGTTGTTTTGCATCCACCCTCAGTCGCTAACTCTCAACCACACACTCACTACCATCGTCAAGGTACTACTGAGGTATCCCTGAAGGACAACATGCGACTCCGAGAACACCTCGTTTCCATCCACACATTTCTATGTACATTTTTTAATTAGAAAAGCTGGATGGAAACTCCAGCACAACTTTTCCCCAGAGACGTCAAACACACGGCGGAATGTGCAGGAGAGACACCCCGCAATAAATCCAGAAACCCATTATCTGCACCTCTGTCAGCATGTTACTTGGGAAAGCAAGAAATACGGGCTACTATAAGCTGAGATGGAAGAAACTGCCAAACAACTCTTTGTTTTTTTCCCCGACACTGAAACATTGTTTTCAGGTAGGCACTATATTTGCCGCCACTCAGCTGATGTAAATCCAGTTCACTTTAACTTATTTCCACTTTTCTTACATTGGCTTTGAATTCCCTTGATTGTGGAATATAATAAAATGACGCGGTCAGTGCACTTAGTGAGACGGGTCTAATCAAAACAACTTAATGTCAACATCGTGGTGGCTCTGCAGGTACAATGTTGATGAATTCGTAACAATCAAGAGTAAAAGCATTCATCATATGTTGTTAATGTCACTTTGATGCTTTTATATGATGTGTCAGAAGTGAGAGTACCTGACAGGGTTCCTTTACACCAAATATATATCGGGACGCTGTACTGAGACTTGTGCATAAAGACCGGTAACATGAAGCCTGCACTCTTGCCTCATGGGAGCCAATCCGAGCCAATCAGGAGGTACCATTCTCCTTCTTCATGTCCTTCACACACACAACAAATGATGATGCAACCATTACTAATCCCCTCTTCCCACAGTATTGCTGTCTCAAATTATCCATTATTCAAGCTTTCTATACAATTCTCAAGACGGTTCACTTCCACGCTTGGGAGGGGCACTGGCATGTGTTCTAGGGTTGCTTCATCTTTCCATTTTGTTCTTTTCCACCTCTCCCCTCTTCCTGTCGCACGATAATCACCGTCTGCCTCTGCTTTCAGAGAAGTTAATAAAACGTGCAAGGCTGCGTACTCCTCAGCGGCACACAAAGACGTACTCAAGGACTGACTGTGTGGGCAGATGAATAAACAGTTGTTTCCCTCTTATATGTCTGTCTATCTCTAACTCTCTCAGACAGCAACTAAGGAGAGATTTGAAAAGCCAGACCGAGACTGTGTGAGGTCTGCCGACTGCTCCTCTGCCAGCTAAATTAATCTTTTCTGTGGAAATATCAACAGCAACAATGATCGTCTGTGTTCTCCCACACACAAGGAGGAGTCTAGAAGCTGCCTAGTTGGCTGCCTTCGGAGGAGATTGAGTGACTGCGGCCTGCTATGATCCTCTCTGTCTGTTGTTGGTGAATGGTGGCAGGCTCGTGGCTACAAAGCTGGGACAGTCACGAAGGTCACCTGGCTCTCTCAGGAAAAAGCAGCGTGACCAGAAAGCTCAATGCAGTGAGTCTGTATGCAAGCACTCAGAAAATACTCAGACAATCGGAAGAAGAAGTACACAGAGCAAAAAGAGTGTTGGTGGGAATACAGGGGCAGTGTTAGATTGCACTTAGGCACAATGTGGTGCCTCGAGATAAAGGCATGCCAACGTGCTCACAATTACAATTGTCTTTTTGTTTTGTCATGCTAGCAAGCAAACATTTTCCAATTAGCAAAAAAACACATTGCAGATGACGCTAAAATGTTGACCTGATGTTAGCTGATCATTAAACGGATTTATTCTGATCCTGAAAGTTACACAAATGGCTGTACTCAATTAAATGACAATCCAGCCAATAGGGGTCATGATATTTGTCAAATATCTCAAATGTCATTATGATTCATCCACCGAGAAAGTTTGTAAAAATGTGATGTAAATTAGGGGTCGACCGATTATCGAGGCCGATATTCCGCATTTAACAGATTATCGGTATCAGCCTTTTTTTTTAATCAAATTGCCGATACGACTTTGGCTGCAGTCACCACTGTTCACGAGCAATGTCCCGCCCACAGCGCTATCTAATGGCGCGTTTCCACTGCAGCGGGTAGCTCGCTTTAAGCGTGCCGAGCCGTGCAGAGCCCGTTTTTCTTGGCCTAGTTTTGGCCCGGGGCTACTTTTTCACCTTTTTTCTGGCCTGACTAAATCGTGGTTCTAGGGCCAGGAACAACCAGGCTGGGCTGAGTTGCTAAACTAGAGGGAGAATCGCTGGCAAGGGGGCTACAACTACAACAAGATGAACATATTTGACCGTGATTTAATTGTAATACACGTTTCAAAATGATGCCGAAGTAACAACATACTGATACCGGTTAGTAAAAACCATGAATTAATGCTTTGACAAGTCTGCAGACAGACGGCAGGCGAAAAACCCTTTTAAAATGCGTGTTTTCTGAATGGAGATCGGCGAAGCTAACGTTGTATATGCTCCGACCGTCCACACTCACAACAACGGCCTACACAGACATAAATAAACCAGCGACTGTATTCGCCATGACACAGGCAGTCTGTGGTTTGTACTTGTTTAACTTTTGTCTAGTTTCTGAACAGATATGAGGAGCTGTGAGCTCTGAGTGCTAAGAGCTAACGGCTGTGTTGTTTTTCTGGGGCTCTCATTGAAGATGACGTCACGGCTCCGCCTACACTGCGTTACTATAGTAACTACCCCAGTTCCTAAACTGTAATGGAAGCGCAGCATTAAAGTGAGCCGGGCCTAATTAGGCCTAACCAAACCGAGCGAGGCCTGCAGTGGAAACGCGCCATAATAGGCTATTACTGAAGTGTCAATCAACACTGAAGATTTTCCGGGCTGCAGCCAGCCAGAGAGGTGGGACCGTCTCAGATTACAGGCAGGTGCGAAGAACGCAGACACAGACAGAGGCAAGCAGCAGCAGTGAGCGGTGTTTCGAAGGTAAATCAGTTGAAAGCCGAAGTTCAATAATCATCCCTATCCCCTTCTGTATGCTGAAGTTGCAAAAACACCACGATCTTATGATCCAATTCTATCAGTTTCCCAGTTACAAAGGGACAAGGGGGGGCGGGTAACGTCTCGCAGCGGAGAAACTGTGAGGCGCTGGGACGGCTGCCAGTGGAGCCTCGCAGCAACTCTGCTTTCTGCACCACAATCTGGTGCTGTTGAATTGGGACTACTAAATGAGTGAGACTCAAATATCAGAAGTTCAGAACAAGTTTTAGTAGTTTTTATTTTATTTGTACTTCATTTACTTTACTCAGGGTCACAGAGGAAAAGTTCATTAAACATAAAAAGGCATTTCAAAGAAGTTGTGTTATTCTACATTTTGACACCAAGATTTTCTGATTTTACTGCAAATGTATATCGGTTCCAAATATCAGTTATCGGTCTCCTGGATTACTAATAATCGGTATCGGTATCGGCCTTTAAAAAGCCATATCGGTCGACCCCTAATATAAATTCATATAGTAGTTGTTGGGAAAACTTGGACTTGCTGGTGGTGAGGAAAAACAGTTAGGGCGACATTAAATGTATAAGGATTAATCCTCTGGGGAAAAATGAAGATTTGTACCAATTGTCGGTGAAATCCATCTGATAGTGGTTTGAGACGTATACTGTAACTGAGTTTTAAAAATGTCAACCTGCTCAGTGACACTATAGAAAATGTCTAAAGATCACCGAAGTCAGAACGATTTATTTAATTAGCAATAATGTGACTACAAACTGTCTTAAAATCTATTAAATACTACAAATATTTCACTCTGGACCAAGTTCACTTACTGACAGTTACCTTTCTTAGAGCCTCACTACTAGCTGACCTAATGCCATAAAAAAACAACATTGCGGTATCACCATCGATAAGCTAAATGCAGACTTGTGTCGGTGGGATCTGTAGTAGTTTATTTAGTCACTTGTGCGATTTCTTTTGACACAGTTTCGGACGATCTTCGGAGTATCTACTGACATTTTATGTGGCAGAACACAACGTCAAAACCTATTAAGCTTGTGTTGACCATAGACTTTAATTCAGGCTTCTTGCCACAAACACGGGAAAAAAAAAATATTGACTTCAAGACAAAGTAGAATAAAGTGGTAAAGTGTTTTCCGGGTTCAAGGACTCATTAATGTACTACTCTATTTCATATTAGGAATACATTCAAAATGATGTATTGAACTCCAGGTACTGCTCGTCTTTTTCTAGGTATAGAATTGTTCATAGCAGAGCGCTAATGTTTAGCAGGATAAACATCATGATCTGAATAATTTATCTGGCAGAGGTTGATAAGCATAGAGTGAAAGAAAAAGGAAATGGCAGTAGTGTTTTTCTTTGTACATACAGCACATTTCTGGGAATGAGAATAAAAGAACATCTAGGCGATGAAGGTGACAGGAATAAAATGAGGAACACTGAAACAGCATTATTGTAACAAGAACTAAAGGCAAAGGCAAAATGAAAAAATGATTGGATTGTAAAGAAAAGATAAAAGTGTTGCCTTTGACACCGACACACACACAGCATCGCATACATGTGAAGTACTTCAGGGTGTCACAAAATGATAGGTGCTATTACACTCATCCCAGAGAGCGTTTCCTTGGCAACAGTGACTTACCCTTCTCCTCCCACTTTGGTGATCTTCAGGCGAAAGTCCACAGAGTTGAGATTGGGGGGTTTCCACTTAAGGATGTCGTCACACCTGCCGGCCTTGTATCTCTGCTGGAGGAAACAAATCCATTAGAAATCTATCATGTGCAGGGTTGGGAGCGTATCTATACGAAATGTAATCTGTGCAATTACTAGTAACCTGTAAAAACATTTAATCAGCAATAAATCCCAATAAGAAACGAATGTGAGCTGATTACAGATTCTGTTTCCTTTGAATGACCTCACAATCAAATGCAATGCAAATACATACAAGAGAAAATAATTATCAATGCGATGGCTTTTACCTAAGAGTATAATAAGACAACAGATCAATGTAACCGTAACAAATAAGAAACTAAGATATTTAGTAACAAGAATGTGTCCTCTACTTAGCTCTTTAAAATAATTCATTAAGCAAATTCAGAAAATAATCTTTACACCAACGATGAAAGTGTACAACACACATACTTCAGTTAAGGAGAAAAGATAATCTAAGAAAACAGAAATTGCTCCGTTACATATACTTTAAATATTTAATATCATATGAACATATTGAATATATTGCTGCTAGCAATCCCATTTAAAAACTGTAACTGTAAGGGAATACATTTACTGTTTTTTAAATATCCAGATTTTCCAATACCATTAAATGTAATTCGATAGTCCCCAAGCCAAATCATATTGTAGTTTTTTTAGGGAGATACATACATATATAAAAGCTGTTTTGCAAACGTTTTTGTATTGACAGATAACACTAGACTTAATGACAGAGTAATTTGTATGTTTTTAAGCAACAGTTAGAGTTAATGAGCTGAAAACCCTTAAACAAATCCGACTCTTTTATGACACTCCAACTAAGGAGATCAGCACGATGTGGTAATGAATACATCTCAGGTTAGTAATTACTCTCTGGGTATCAACAACGTCATGAAATGCAAACAAAAAAGAGACGTTATTGGGAAATGAGTTCAAGCACTCCACGTTTGAATAAAAAATGATTATAAGCAGAAAATTGCAGGGTGGAGGCACGATTATAAATGCGTAAATATATAACAGCCTGACATATTATGATTCAACATGATTACACTATTCACATCACTGCTGTGTCTCAATGCGAAACACCATATGACACAAGCCAACAACATGGTCCCTGCATCACTTTAATTATTTATGCGTGGCTGACATTTAGGAGGACATGAGTGCGGTGGAACATGAGAAATGTAAAGGCGGCAACAGATAACCAGACTCGGTCACTGTCAGGTTGCCCGGTAACAGAAGTCTACTCCTGGGAAATGTTTGGAAAACCGACAGGATTTTCTCAGGAGAATCTTTGTCGTCACAGTACAGGACCAAATAAAGGTACCCATGAATGAACCTAAGGAAATGCCTTGAAGGTAGGGCTGCTCAATTAATCGCAATTACGATTATGGCTTGCAACGATTACGAAAACAAAGTAATTGAAATAAAACGATTATTTTTTTATTATTATTACTATTATTTTTTTATTGGTTTTTCAGTTGAATTATAATTAAAGTTCAGGGTAATCAACTGTTAAAAACATACTGTTCAAAATTTTTTTCTCAAATAGATTGATGTTTTCAAAGTAAATGGATAATCGTTTTGAATAATCGTGATATCAATCAGCGTTTCCGCCAGGGGGGCGTCTTCCCGTCATTTGACGCCCTTATTTAGCTCGGAACGCCCTGAACTCGAACCGTGGGCGTCCCAAAAAAGTAATAATTCGAGAGAAGATCGAGAGTTGTTATCGCTTGAAATGACGACAAGGACAAGGACATCCCTCTGTTGGAGGGGCAAAGGAGTCTGGTGGGATTCTTTTCGGAGTATTGAAGATCGTTTCCCCGACATCGGCGGTGCCTGCTACAGGACAATGCGATTTGGACGCGATGAGCGGTGCTAGTGGAGCACGCGCGTGAGCTGCGAGCACCAGAGCCTCGCAGCGGCGAAACTGAGGCTCCGTGGTAAACTGTGGTAACATGAAGAGCCGTTTGGGAGCCGAAACAGCCGGCGCTTTAAGAGAGCCGAGTCAGATGATCCGGCTCACTAACGTAAAGAGATAGTATCTATAAGGGACGCTCTCGGGGTGGACGCCCTCTCAGCCCTGGTCTGGCGGAAACACTGTTATCAATTATTGACCCAAATAATCGAGATTATGATTTTTGCCATAATAGAGCAGCCCCTACTTGAAGGGGTCCGAATATGCTCTTTTTCAGGTTCCTATTAGTATTTTGTGACATGTTTACACGCTTTGATGTTCAAAAAGCTCTTTATTTTTCTCATACTGTGCTGCAGAAACATATTTTCACCCTCTGTCTGAAACCACAGCCCAGTCTGCTCTGATTGGTTAGTGGACAGCTCTGTTAGATATAGCTTAGATATTTCCCAACCCGTGTAATGTGTTGGAACGCTAGCCTATAGAAGAGCGAGTTTTCCATTGTGATGTCACTATGTTACAGAAGTAAACGAAGGAGTACATTGGAGGCGTTTTCAGGGAGTGTGTTGGAGAGAAACTCCTTCTGGGGGGAACTTTGGGATTTTAGCCTTTGCAGAACATTTAAATGCACAAACAAATACATTATTTAACAAACTACAGGATAGGGAATAGCATAATAGGGCCCCTTTAAATAACTCCCAATCATCATGGGAATACATAATGCCGTACTCCTTCTCACTTACATGGCCTTGTGTCTGAGTTTGGTAAAGCTGTTGGAATTAATGAATAGCAAGAGATGTTGTTGTTTTCAAATAGTTTTCAGTCAAGTCAGGGTCAAACCAATTAACCTTAGCGAATATAGAGCGATGTTGTTTGATTCTGCAGCCCACGTTTGAACTTTTATTTCAGAGTGTCAAAGCAGAAGTTTTTTTCTTGTAGGTGTGGAACTAATTAAGGCGTACAAGTGTTTATCCCTTCATGACTCCACTTGAAGGAAAAAAACTTAATAGCATGCCTTCAGACTACATCAAACTGCCGCCCCCTGGTATTTCTGCATAAACGTTATCTTTTGCAGTCTCGACAGACTACAAGGTAGAAGATACGAACTCCATGGATGAAGAACAAGGAGTTGATATGATATACTTTATTAATCCCCGTGGGGAAATTGTTTCTCTGCATTTGACCCATCCTAGTGTTAGTTAGTGTGCTGCCATTTTGAACGGCGCCCGGGGAGCAGTGTGGGGAACGGTGCCTTGCTCAGGGACACCTCGGTAGCACTTGGTCTTTCCGGGACTTGAACTGGTGACCTTCCAGTTGCCAAGCCAAGTCCCTATCGACTTCACCACCACCGTCCCACAGCCTATTTTACATCTAGACTCTTCACAATGACCGTGACCTTTACCAAACGCCTTAGTGGTTTAGCACGAGACAAATAGAAACATGTCCAATATTTCCTAAAAGTAAAACACATGTTGACAACGTTTTAAAATAAGATGACTGGATGTGCTTTCAGTCTGCGTGGGCAACATCTTGAAAATGAAAGGCTGCACTGGTGGCAAAGTTAGGAAATTATACTTTTTATAAATTGGTTTATACAAGGACACTTTGACTTTTTCACTTCAGGTGCACAGCGAAGGGAACACAAGTGTGCTTCTGCGTTGTGGAGCTCTACCTGTGTGAAGCACCCTTCGTGAGCCTTTGAAACCAGCTCACTCCACAAAGGCTATTCACTGCAGTAGAGAGAAGAAAAAGAGGGCATGTGTCTTTTGAAGGACCTCTACAGAGTACATCTTTTGTTCTTGGAAACACGGGTATGGAAATCAAATACCTCAATGCAGTCGGTTATGCTATGCTGCACAGATATCAAAATAACCTCTTGTGAAACGACTTGTTCTTTTTCTGTGGCTTTAAAGCAAAACGAAATATGCATCTAGGGTTTATTAAGTTATCAAAAAGGGTTGGTCAATTCATTACTATATTAAATATGAGGGGAGTCTTCTAATGAGCTTAAAGAGGACATATTATGCTAATTTTCAGTTAATATTTGTATGTTGTCCCTGTAGCACCTCTTTTCACCCTCTGTCTGAGACCAGAGCCCAGTCTGCTCTGATTGGTTAGCTGGCCGGCTCTGTTGTGATTTGTCAACCCTTTATAGATGTCAAGCTCCTTAGCCTATCATATACAATATGTTGGAACCAGCGTTTCTGCCAGGGGGGCGTCTTGCCGTCATTTGAACTCGAGCCGAGGGCGTCCACAAAAATAAATAATTCGAGAGAAGATCGAGAGTTTTTATAGCTTGAAATGACGAAAAGGAAAAAGGAAATCCCTCTGTTGGAGGGGCAAAGGAGTCTGGTGGGATTCTTTTCGCCGCCAGCAAAGCGTGTTCCTGTGACGGAAAGTGTACTGCCGGCGAGCCTTGATGGGGGGTGCTAGTGGATCACGGGCGTGAACTGTGAGCGCCGGAGCCTCGCAGCGGCGAAACTGAGGCTCCGTGGTAAACTGCGGTAACATGAAGAGCTGTTTAGGAGCCGAAAGAGCCGGTTCTTCTCAGTGAGCCGAAAAAGGGGCGGCTCAATTCAAAATTCAAGTCATGTGACACGACATGACTTCACAACCCCCCCCCCCCCCCCGCTCTCGGGGTGGACGCCCTCTCTGCGCCCTGGTCTGGTGGAACGCCTGCCAATAGAAGTGCGAGTGTGACATATTGATGTAATTATGTTCCCGTAATTAAAAAGGAGTCCAATTGAGGCATTTCTGGAAGCCTAATATTAGCCTTTGCAGACCATTCACATGCACACAAACCTATATACAGTAACACACTACTGGAAAGATATAGGGCCCCTTTAAGCCTAAATGCAAAATGTAAATACTCAACCCTAGAAATTGCACCGCTCTACATTCGTTTAATCTTGCTAAAATGTTTGTGCAGAAACTGCAATTTTTGGAGTACTACCTGGCCACCGATTGATGAGGAGGAAAACTAAAGACAGTATAGCCTTTGCATCTATTCTAGCACGTAGAAGAATACTCCTAGAATGGAAATCTTTGATACCACCTAAAGCAGTGGTACTCAACCTTGTCCTAATCAGGAGCCACATTGATGAAAAAATATTTTTGAAAGAGCCACAATCCAAAAACGCTCCTTTCCTCCCTGAAACCATATGGATAATAGTAATATGTTACTAAGGAATGAAAAGCATAATGTACAGTGCAATAACTGATTTATTATTTATTTATATATATTCCTCTTCATATTTTCGTTTCCTATATTCCTTTGCCATATTTGCATAGTGCTGTCAGCTAGTTTTCCCAGTGTGACGGAGCAATTATCTCACGCACCTGCAATCAGAGCGCGAAACCTGAAATAATTTGTGATCGGTTGTTCAGAGGGATGGGGGGGGCGGCTTAATAGACTGATGTGTGTGATGACTGATGTGTGACTTGTGAGTGATAATGAAATGTTGATGAATTCTGCTGACAATGTTTTTTTTTTTTAAGTGGGACTTAAAAGAGCCGCAACTAGTCTTAAAGGAGCCGCATGCGGCTTGGGAGTTGAGTATCGCTGACCTAAAGCATCTCTATGGCTTGAAGATCTAATGATGTACCTGAACTTGGAGAAGATTAAATATAACCTGAGGGGCTCCTCAAAACTATTTGAATCTGTCTGGGGCTCTATGATAGCCTACATAGCTGAACTTAAGACACTCAATTAAGAAGAAAGGGGGGTAACTACAAATATATGTGTACGTGGGTGTATGCGGATGTGTATATGTGTGTAGGTATGTACACATATATATATATGTGTATGTGTATATGTGGGTATATATATGTATGGGTACATGTATTATTGTTATTATTCTTTATTTCCTTATCTATTAATTTTCTTTTAATATTATCTTTTACATTACTTTATTTGTACCTATATATGTATCTATTTACTTTACTAGCTAGAACCTGGAGGGGAGGGGGGGAAAGGGAAAAATATTGACTGTATAAATGTAAACTCATTGTGCCTGACTCAATAAAAAAACAAAACACCAAAATGTTTGTGCTTTTAATTCTCACAATAGTGACATTTGTTTTATCCTAGCCAACAGAGCCATAGCAACAACCTCCTGAATAAATAAATAGAATACCTTCTAATTATTTTCCAAATGAAAAAGGGCCGCCGGTGGCACTCATTACTTTTGTTAGCCTCGTCAATAAGTGACTGCACATACAAGACAAGAGCTTTATTATTGAAGTGCAAAACCGACCTTCAAACCCTGCATTGCATTCAAGAACACATCTCCCATCCATCACAATCATTTTCCTTTAATGAAGTTCCATTGCATATAAATTGGCTGCCGTTTCATTTCCAAATCAAAGGCTGCAAGCGTCAGACTTCAGGGGGCAAAACACGTACAGAGGTGCAAAGCAAAAGTGCGGCTTATAGATACACATTTAAATCGAATTAAAGCCAACTCAAAGGACTGTAATTACTGTATAACAAACCAAATAACAAACAAATAACACAAATAACAAATAACACTTTAACTGTCTTGGGAAATATATAATTACATAATTATAGTAATAGCAAACTCATCAGACGCCCTACTAGATGTTGTTACTTATTAAATCAAAACATATTGCGTTGAAAATATATACTTGTATGCATTACATTGCATTTAGCCGACGCTTTTCTCCAAAGCGACAATAAGTGCATTCGACCAAGAAGATACAAACTTGAAGAAAACAGAATCATATAAGTACATCAGTTTCATAGAGCCAAAACATTTCAAGTGCTACTCAACTGGCTTTAGATAAGCCAGCCCTTTGTTAGTATACAAGTGCTTTGTTAGCAATTGTATTGCTCGAAGTGGAGTCACTTAATACTGTGTATACTCTGTATTACAATAATACTGTATTTACACATTATAGTATGCACACGTATGTAAACGCAATTTAATAAAGCTCCTCTCTTTATTACAAGGTTACCTTGTGACACTTTCTTGTAAACAAACAGAAGTAATATTAGCATTCAGTGTTTCTTAATGAAAACACTCACCAGCAGTTTGACAGTGTAAGCACTGCTCCGATTACTTTTACCTTTATACCTTAACTAAACCTTTCTGGTGACAAAGATAACATCGAAATGTTGTCCAAAAAACTTCTACTTAAGGCTGTTTGACTTCCGCAAGCAGCTGCTATCTTCAAAATAGTCTGATGTGGCAAGAAAACCCAACGCAGAAAATACATGCTTGTCCCAGCATTAACTGAACATTAAAGGTCACCTATTATGCAAAATCCACATGTCTTTTCTACATCAACATGTGTCCCCTCTGTGTAAAGAGATTCTAAAAGTTTCAGGGGAAAATATTCTCTCCCTTTCTGTCCTGATCCATTTAAATAAAAACATGTCTGAAAATTAGCTGATCAGATTTTGGCCACTTTGTGAGGTAATGTTTTTTTGCTTTTGTAACCATTACATTAGCCAATCACCAAGCAAGGTATGGTTATTGAATATATATACTTATAGAGGTTTTGAGACTGCAGCTTTCTGGATGCTATTGTTAGAAAGTCTGTTTTCATTGGAAGGACCGGAGTACCTTTTCCCTGAAGTCAATAACCTTGAGGGAGGTGGACCAACTACTAGAGTCCAGCGAGACAACAGCAAACAGACAAAGTGACAGGCTATTGAACGGCTGCAGATCAGAGATTTGTTACCCTTTTAAAGTCCTGAAATAACCAGGTTGCATTTGATCTGGTGCAATCCATATTTCCACAGGAGGAAATAGGGCCCTGTCATTTCCCCTTCGTCTCAAAGCATGTGGAGGAAAACAGGAGACTAAAATGTGTAACCACTGCTCTTTGTGAAGTACAGCATGTTCTCCAGGTAGAAAACTATTTGACTTGATTTTTCACTAATCCAGGTGTGGGATTTCCTTAACGATCAATTATAAAAATAGACTATAATAAAGTAATTTCGAATACAAAATGTAACAAACTACATATGATAAAACTGTAAGTATTACTTAAACTATTAATCATTAAACTATGGTGTTATAATCTGGCATATCTAACTTTTAATACATAAACGGGCAATACAAATCTTTGTGGTAAACAAATTAAGGCTAAGAAAACCAATATATATACACACGGTAAACACTGCATTTGTCTTTATCCAATAAGAGCAGTGAAAACCTGTACAAAATGTCCTCATAAACAATCTAGATTAATTCAAGAATGAGCTTTATGACTTTAATTTACGTATTATGTTAATGCCTTGCTTCTGAATTTCTAACGCTTGCAAAATACACCCTGCCATAAATAGGATTTGCTTTCCAGTTCCTAAAAAAGATTGCCTCTCAAAGGATATAAATACGGTATCTCCCTCTGAATGAGTAAGATACAAATGATAGCTATTACGCACAGACATGTTAGGCTTTGAATGGAAGATTGGGCACTTGTATAAGGCATGCCCAGGCTATATCTGCTTAATATCAGAACGCTTATTGGCCATAATGATATACATACCATTGTGTTTACAGATGTAACGACTATAACAAATGATGCTAGAAAGCACCCATAATAAACGAAAGCTTAATAAATATTTAAAATTAATTATATTGGAGGAAAAAACTGCTTTCTTGAGGGTATGCTTCAAGATAAGTTAAGATGGTACTTTGTTGATCCCAATTTGGTAAATGTTTGTGTTGCAGCAGCATAAAAAGATATTGTACAATACAAATTCAAGAAAGTAGAAAATATACGTGTTGAATTTACAAATTAACAATAACAAAATATAAAGCAAGTTATTATATATACACAAGCATGTGAGGGATGGAATATTAAATATGAAACTGAATATATAAATCAGGGTACATGCAGGAATCTTGAAGTCAAATGTAATACCTTTTAAGACCTTTTTTAAGACCCTTTCCATACATTTTAAGACCTCATCGCCACTTAGAGTTTTAACCGGTTACCTTGGCGACACACTTTACCTCACATTGACTATACACAGTATTGATTGTCCTTCCTCCTTATCTTCCAACCATTTGGACGTAAACTTGCATTTCCCCATAACGATGTTGTTTAACAACCGGCGTAAACGGACCTTCGAGCGCTATCAAGCAGTGAGCGTGCGATGTCCTGTTCAGATGACGTCACATCCAACGGGATGCCATCAATAAACTCCACAGAATCACACTACACACCTACGCCATGATTACATTCAGGCACACTGTAGAATACAACCTATTTGGACAATTTATATACTTATTGAAAACAAGCTACAACATTTAATACCTTGAAAAATGCCGTTTAATACTTTTTAATAGCCTTCATTTTCGCTAAATTGATTCATCAACTTTTAATACTTTTTAAGACCCCACGGACACCCTGTAAATGTAAAGTTTACAGTGTGATTTTAAGTACAAGAGAAGCTATGGAGCCCGTTGACAAGTCGATAACCGCTTAATGCTCTGAAGCAGATTCATTGTGTTTGTGTGCCGCAGACAAAAAGACTGACAAGTCTAATAAATCTGTTCCCCAGAGGATAGCTCCCTCCCCTTCAGCTCAGAGGTTTTACAATGTGGTTTACAATGTGTTTTTCGGCTGGGTCTTGGTGTGAATGTGGTGTAAAGAATTCAGTGTTTCCCACAGATCTGAAATATACTTGTGGCGGTAGTCGGCCCGCCCAAGTAAAGTCTATGTGTGGGAAACCCTGAATTCTTTACACAAATAAAATGATGAAAATAACCAATGATTTGACTTCTTAAAAACGCAAATAGTGTATATATCTAAAATAATACTTACTTGAATACTGCCATTTTCTGCTACTTCATATATCTCTACTACATCTTAGAGGGAGATATTATTATTTTTGTCTCCAGAACATCTATTTGATAACTTGAGTTTTGAGGACTGAGACAAAATATAATACAAAAATTACTTTATCAAGTAGTTTATGGGTTAAGATAAATTGTATTGATTGCTTGGTGAAATTCACAAGCTCCTCTCGTACGAACTGCGACATTAAACTGAGAAACACATTAATGCATCAATAATAATAACCAAGACATATCATTTGTATTATTCTGAATTGGGCCGTTGTGCATAATGAGTAGTACTTTTCCTTTTGGTATTTTAATTACATTTTGATGCCAATAATTCATCCACCACTGCATTTAAAATGATTGTTAAAGCCTCACTGGGTCCAATATTAATGTGAGTCACACCTTCTGCACTGACTTGGGTTTTGTTGCTGAAATGATTTTAGTTTTTTATGTATTTACTTGGGCTATTCTTTGTATTCTTTAAACAGAGATCACCATCTGGAGTGCTCTCCTGTAGGCAATTCAACCATCTGTGTCAATGGTTCTGTTATAAACTCAAAATCTTTCCCTGTGTTCCCTAAACAAAGGAAGCATATTCCTCATACACCATGTGCTGGATGAGATAACACACTCAGTGACTGCAGGCTACCTTTGTGCTAATACTAATGGACGATCACAGCCGCCCCTGCCGAGATTAACCCGGGGGCCACTATAATCCCCTTCAAACATGAGATTAACATTGCACTGGTGGGTGCAGAGGTGGATAAAATCAATGACTCTGGACAACAATCATAATGTGAGGCAGTGCTACTGGCCCCATGAAAACATTGGTGGTTAGTAGTGGTGTTGGTCAGTGGCAGCTGGTAGAAAATATTTTAGGTGGGGCTGTGGAAATGGTGACCAAACAATACTAGGGGGGTCCGGGGGGATGCTCCCCCGGTAATTTTTTCTTTGAGTAAATACCCCTTAAATTATGACTTCTGGTGATGTTAGAGGGGGGAAGGACAAATTGAGGCTTAAAAATATGAGAAGACATAGATAGATAGATAGATCTTTATTTGTCATTGTACAGGTACAACTAAATTACAATAGACTCAAGGTGCCAACACGCAACAACAAGACAATATAAAAACAACAAGACAATATAAAAACAACAAGACACTATAAAAACAATAAATGGGACTTAAAAAAGACATGATAGGGAATATGTACATAAATAAATAATAAATAAATTGCACGATTTTCCTCGTATTGCACGGAAAGCTTATATAATATTAGCAGCGTTTAGTGCACATATGGCCCTGGGAAAAAAACTGAACTTGAGTCTGTTTGTCCGGGAAGACATGGTACGGAAGCGCCAGCCTGAGCGCAGCCGTACGAAGTGCTCGTTACCCGAGAAGACTGATCAATACCTCCATAATCTTCAGTGTGGTTAGCTATGAATCTTCCAAAACTTCCAAACGCCTTGTCCTGTACAGAGTTTCTACAGTATAAACTGTGCAACAGTACAGTAGGCCCACACAAACTGCAGAACACCGGGGCTTTGGGAACACTCAAAATGACTTAAAATGATTTAATTCCCATTTAACCTGTTAAGGGGCTTTTTCCCATTTTTTTCTCACGAAACTTTGTCTCAGGGCTTCTTAAAATGTAATAAACTATTCATGTGTCCTACTCATTTAAAGGGAAAAAACTCAGCTAACTGATGATATGAACCATGTTTACCGAAACAAAATAAGTCTCACAAGAAGCGTCGAAATGAGCCCTGAGCGAAAAAATGCACTCTAGGTATAAATCAATCGATATACTTATCGGATATGCACAAACAAGCTTAGCTAACAAGCTGAGATTCCACAGATTCTAGAAATATAAGTATCATCACTGAGTGATCAGAACTCGCGACAGGGGAAGCAAATACAGACATCACACGACTTAGCAAAACACGGAGATGTGCTCACCTTTTGCTGTTATTCTGATCAAAAACGAGAAAAACACGGCTGAAGGTTAATCCATAGGTTAATCCAATGTGTCAATCACTTCGAACAAATTATTGATAATCCATAATTCCATTTTTATGTCAAAAACTGAGTTTTCATATTAGCTGCTAATGATAGCTTCCAGAGTGTATGACAGCTTCCTGTTTTGTCTCCTTGGATACGAGTCCAAACAACTCACAGACTGCACCGGGCGCTGACGTAGGCGCCCTGTGACCATCAGATTTGACGACGCTGATTGGCTGAAATTAGGTTTCGGAGGCATAGTTTAAAGATAGCAACAGTTGGCTTCTGCTGCACTTGCTGCACTCTCGTCTGGGCGCTGTGCATAGCGCCCAGACGAGAGAGGGTAATGATACACGGGCAAGGCTAGGCAGGAAACATGTGACTTATCAGTAACTTTAGACATCGTAACACCATTTTAAACAAGATTTTATTGTAGATTATACATTTGACTAATACCAATTATATAATATGTACCTTGTAAAATATATATTTTAAATATATATATTTATTTTTAATGTGGGAAGAGGGGGGGCGGCGCCCCTAGCGCCCCTATGGGCCAGCCGCCACTGGTGTTGGTGATACAATTATTCCCAGTGTTGCTGTAAACTACAACGGAGTATTAGGGCCACACTTAAGTTTTTTAAACACATGCAGGAATATGGTACTTTCGCTAACATAGACACACACACACAGCCTTTCACAGTTATGATGAGGATTGTATTTGTTTAGTTTGTTTTTACTCTAAAAGAAGCGAAGGGAGACATTTGTAAAATCACTATTATTATTATTCTTTTCTTTTTCTTTCCAAGGAGGTGGGGAATCAGAAAATAAGCTGTATGTGATGGTTGATATGAAAGTCATTGTTTGAGGGAAAATTGACGCCGTACACGATTTGTATCATTGTCTTGTAAGGTACTGTCGAATGTCATGTGTTATGTTATTTGTAGACCCCAGGAAGATTAGCTGTTGTTATGCACCAGCTAATGGGGATCCTAATAAACTATAAACTATAAACTTAGAAGAAAAAAACAGAGATTTCGAGAATAAAGTCGTAATAATACGAGAATAAAGTCATAGTTACGAGAATAAAGTCGTAATGTTACGAGAATAAAGTCATAATTACGAGATTAAAGCCGTAGTTTCATACGTGATTTGAGAAGGAGACAACAGCAGCGTCCTGCAATAAAAGGAGGAATGTGGAGCATCTTGTGAAGCAGTACTTTAGTTTAGGTTTCTCAAATAACGAAATACTTAATCTTTTGGCACATCAGAATCAGATTATCAATCAAATTATTAGAATTTTGAAAAGGTTGTGCAAGAAACTATGTCTATTATTTCGAAGAAAGAACCAACCGGACTTTTAAAAAAGATTTTTAAGTCCTGATTTCAATGGGGAGCTCATTCCGATTCCACTACAAGGCTATCGTTCGACTATCGTTCTGGATCCAAAGCCTTGATTACAAGTCTCATCGTTTCTTGTGAAACAACAAATCCCCTTTGAACAGCTCGTAGATGTAACCACGATAGCCTTGTAGTCGGCCAGAACCAGCCATTTCCTCCTGCAGAAAGGAGACAATCTCCTCCGCTTCTCAAGTCACTTATGAAACTACGACTTTAATCTCGTAATGTTACGACTTTATTCTCGTAACTATGACTTTATTCTTGTAATATTACGACTTTATTCTCGAAATCTCTCTGTTTTGTTCTTCTAAGTGTGGCCCTAATACTCCGTCGTAAAACTGCAGTGAAAAGGGCCTTTTAATAAGTAAGTAATACGCCTGAAAAACAAATCTTATCAAATATGCAGTTTTAAGGTAATTTCACTTTGTGGGAGAGATGACATTTCTCACTTAATAAAGAATGGATCACTATGACATTCAGAGAAGAATTTTCAATCTGAACCAAAATGTGAAACAATTAATGTAAACCTGCAATGTTCAAAAACACACTCTCGAAAATGTTACCCTGACACAGTGTTCAGAGAAACCAGATGCTAATACAACACCAATCATAATCTCCTAAATTCTAGATATAGATATGGCTAATCAAAGCAATTAAACAATGATTTCCTACAGAAGAGGTAAAAAATACAATGTGTTTCATAGAGAACAAAAAGCTGTCTGAAATGGCATTAAGAGCTCTCTCACACAACCCAAAATGTTCGCTCCCACTGCACAGCATGCTTCTCAAATAATGTGTTATTTACACTCATCACCATATCGAGGACATTTCAAGCAGCCACGGTGTCAATCAATAACCCAATTACACAAGCTAAAGGTCAGGGCAAGTGAATGCATTTCAAAAAGTGCATTAATTCACAAACCACACAACGCCAAACTTTGCTTTATATGCAAGGTAACATAAAATGTGGATGGCTTGCGGACAATGGACAGCTCATTATTGGAGCTTCACTTTCTGTTTTTGCTGCAGACAAAACAGAAAACCGGGGGGAAATATATCTCAACATCACAAAGCTGTATTCTCTTGCTTTTCAAAAATCACCCCCCTAAGATAAGTTAAACAAAAAAATTGGCGAAAAGCAGCCATGCCCCTCGACGCCTTATCTGCCTCCAGCCAATGTCCTTAACTTTCCCCAGTAAATATTTAATAACCTTTTGAAAAATACTTCTTCAGCGCTGTTTTCCATCGTGCTGAACATTTGTATTTGGTGCAGGGCATCACATCAGACCATCTTCTTTAACATAAGGTTAAGTTTGCTATTACTGATTGTGTTAGCGCTTCTTTTATGTGAACAATCATGAACACTGCGACATTTGCAACAAGACTTTTTCTTACTTATCTTCAAATGCAAACACTCAGTTGGAATAGGGCTTCCCAAAGATGACTTTCGTCTCTTTCAATTATTTCTTAAGAGTTTAAAAAATGGCGTTGCAGAGAACCGACTTTTTTTATTGCAGACTAACGAACAGCAGGTGCCGTCTGTCACCTTGGCCTATGGAGGGTTAGGGTTGTTGTTACCATTTGAATGAGTTTCTGCTGCAGTTTTTAGTGAAACTCATAAACAACATAATAAAAAGTAAAAAAAGGTAGAGTATTATATAAAAGCTGCTGTTGCGATGTTACATCAGATGGCTGACTAGTTGCATCATCCTTTAGCCACATTAGATTTGTCAGCTTTCCGACCTGGCCCATTAGTTTGAGCGGCTGTGCAGACGGGAACCAGCTGCTCACCTTCTGTCAGAGTCATGAAACTGCTGAGAAACATCTCACTGAACGGTGATTTGATCCCAGATTGACAGAATGGGATCTGAGCACAGACAGCTTTCCTTTATCTATTTCTAAAATTGAGCTTTTTGTCATGTACACTCTCGCAGTGCAGTGGAAGTTACATCCAATTCAAAAGGAAGAATTATATAAAGCAGGTGACTAAAAGCACCAGCGAAGGGAAAGGACCTGTCCATGCAATCAGTTTCCTTCTTGACAGAACATTTGCACATTGTCCTGGCTGATTCTATTCCTGCTTGTTGAACAGAAATCATTTCAAAAGCACCTGCCAAAACAAATCCCAGGCCTGGTTAAAGTGTCTACCTAATCCATGACTGGGATGTGGATGATGTTGTCGCAATTTCCTCGTCCGGTTCGATAAACGCCACACACATCCTTACGCCCAGAGGACCACAGTGCTTTCAACACCTTTTTCCGGCACCGTTGTTCATCACAATCACTGACAGAAGAAAATAAATCAATAGCTGTCTGGCTCTCATCAATCCAACACCATGTTCTGGTCTCAATTCTGTACAACTTCAAAAACAAGCTCCTAAAAATATTCTCCAAAGCATTTCTGTGCACTTAAAACTAAAGCAATGATTTTTCGATGTTATTAAGTTCCAGCAGAACAGAAATCAACTGTGGGAATAAGAAACTAAAACTAACTAACATCCCTTCTTCTCGACACACAAAACATCTGTTTTATAAAGAAACAACATCCACATTAGACAAGAAAGTATGTGAAAAACAGGCTGGGAATGATTGCACTGAGAATAAAATTAGACTCTGTTGCTCCTTTGAAAAAGAAGAAAATAAAACAACATAGATTAGCTCCATGGCATAATGCCGAAACCCGCATTAGCAAACATGCAAAAGTCTAGACAACTTGAAAGGATATGGCGTTCCACTAAACTTGAAGAATCTCGTTTAATTTGGCATATTACTCTCAATGAATATAAGAAAGCACTGCGTAAAGCGAGAGCAGCCTACTACTCTTCATTAATAGATGAGAATAAGAATAATGCAAGATTTCTTTTCAGCACTGTAGCCAGGCTGACGGACAGCCACAGCTCCATTGAGCCTTCTATTCCCATAGCACTCAGTAGTAATGATTTTATGTGCTTTTTTAACGATAAAATTGTTACTCTTAGAAACAAAATTAATGACCTCTTGCCTTTGACCAGTATAGTGTTATCAACAGCTCCCGGAAACGTAAGTTCTAATATTACACTAGATAGTAAACTAGAATGCTTTTCAGCCATAAACCTTGAACAATTAAATTCAATGATTCTCTCTTCTAAACCATCAACGTGCATGTTAGACCCAATTCCAACTAAGCTGTTGAAGGAAGTTTTTCCTTTAATTAGCACTTCTTTATTAGATATTATGAATATGTCTTTATTATCAGGCTATGTTCCACAATCATTTAAAGTTGCAGAAATAACACCGCTTCTTAAAAAGCACAACCTCGATCCAGAGGTTTTAGCCAACGATAGACCTATTTCTAATCTTCCGTTCCTCTCAAAAATTCTTGAGAAAGCGGTCGCAAAACAGTTGTGTGATTACTTAAAAAACAATGATTTATTTGAAGATTTTCAGTCTGGCTTTAGAACACATCATAGCACAGAGACAGCTCTGGTTAAAGTCACAAATGACATTCTAATAGCCTCAGACAAGGGACTTGTCTCTATTCTTGTTTTGCTCGATCTCAGTGCTGCATTTGATACTATCGACCATGATATCCTATTGCAAAGACTAGAGCACTTAGTTGGCATACAGGGAACTGCTTTAGGCTGGTTTAGGTCCTATCTATCTGAACGCTCTCAGTTTGTACGTGTCAACGATGAATCTTCCACGCAAACCAAAGTTAGCCATGGAGTGCCACAGGGCTCAGTGCTCGGACCTATTTTGTTCACATTATATATGCTTCCGTTAGGCAATATTATAAGGAATCATTCTGTAAACTTTCATTGTTATGCGGATGATACTCAACTATATTTATCAATCAAGCCTGATGAAATTAATCATCTAAATAAAATGCAAGACTGCCTTAAGGATTTAAAAAACGTGGATGACCTTAAACTTTTTGATGTTAAACACGACCAAAACTGAAGTTATTGTACTTGGCCCGAAGAATCTAGGAAACAAATTATCTAAAGATATACTAACTATGGATGGCATTCATTTGGCCTCCAGTGAGACTGTAAGGAATCTTGGTGTTATATTTGATCAGGATTTATCCTTTAACGCCCACATAAAATCAATTTCAAGGACCGCCTACTTCCATCTACGTAACATTGCAAAAATCAGGCATATCTTGCCTCAAAACAATGCAGAGAAACTAGTCCATGCATTTGTTACTTCTAGGCTGGATTATTGTAACTCTTTATTATCAGGGAGTACCAAGAAGTCAATCAAGTCGCTTCAGCTGATTCAAAATGCTGCAGCTCGTGTACTAACCAGAGTTAGGAAAAGGGACCACATGACTCCTGTTCTGGCTGCCTTACACTGGCTCCCTAGAGAACACAGGATAGAATTTAAAATTCTTCTTCTCGCCTACAAAGCCCTTAATGGGCAGGCGCCATCTTACCTTAAAGAACTCATTATACCCTACTGTCCTACTAGGGCATTGCGTTCCAAGAATGCAGGGAGGGTTGTTGGTTGTTCCTAGAGTCTCTAAAAGTACAATGGGAGCCAGAGCCTTTTCTTATCAAGCTCCACATTTGTGGAATCAGCTTCCAGTTTGTGTTCGGTCAGCAGACACCCTATCCGTTTTTAAGAGTGCGCTTAAGACCTTCCTTTTTGATAAAGCTTATAGTTAGGGCTGATTAGATTCAGCCCCTAGTTTTGCTGATATAGGCTTAGTTTGTCGGGGGACATCTTACTTCTTCCTTCTCTCTGTCTATACCTGTGTACTCTCATGTTCTGATTAACCCAGCTTCCCCAAATTTCTTTCTTTTTGGTGTCTATATACGCCGGGATCCGGAGTCATGGATGATCCTGCGGTCCTGTGTCCTGGATCGCGAGCCCTGGATCGCGAGTCGTGGCTGTGGTCCTGGATCATCGGTCCTGGATGGATATCCTCGTAGATTCATCTTCCTATTATACACACATGCATTTCCAATCATTTGGACTACCTATATTGCAAATATATTATCTTTTCAATTTACACACGGCATCTATTGCACGTCTGTCCGTCCTGGGAGAGGGATCTCTCCTCTGTTGCTCTCCCTGAGGTTTCTCCCATTTTTCCCTTTAAACTGGGTTTTCTTCTGAAGTTTTTCCTTGTACGATGTGAGGGTCTAAGGACAGAGGCTGTCGTATTGTCATACTGATATTCTGTACACACTGTGAAGACCACTGAGACAAATGTAACATTTGTGATATTGGGCTATATAAATAAACATTGATTGATTGATTGATTATGTTGGACATAAAGTAAAGCAGATTGGCAGGGATTGCAAGCACCTGCTAAAGTAAGACATTTATGTTACCATATTGATCAAGACAGTGACGCATTAACCAGCCATAGAGAGTTTGGTTTTTGGAGATGCAGCTGCTCGTGTTGTGGTGGAGAGGAAGGGCAGCTGTGTAAACTGGCCTCCTCCAAATTTAATTTCCAGCTCTCCGGAGATCTGCTGCCACCCGACTGCATACACTGTATGGTAATTACTAAACAAATCACAGGAGGAGAGAACAAACTAAAAACAACAACAAGAAGGAGAAACACAGACTAAATAATCGTTTTTATGTTGCTTTAAAACTGAGAATTACCATACGAGTTAAAGGGAACTTGATATGCTTTTTGGGGTTTTCCCTCTCCTGTAGTGTGCTATATAGTTTTTTGTGCATGTAAATAATCTGCAGAGTCTAGCGCTCCAACACATGATACGTGATAGTGCTAAGTGGCGGGACATCTCTGCCCCTTTCACACCAGCGCCTTTTCAGCTCCGGCTCGGAGCTAGAGCCTGAAAAGCGCCGGGTTTTCCAGTTCACACCGCAGCGGCGCCGGCTCTTAGCTCCGGAATCCTATTGTTGCTATGCTAACATCACCCGTTTTCATAACTTTCATAACAGCGTTGTGATACCAAACAGTGTCAATTCAGACTGACACACATTCACTTAGGCTAAGGGGAACTGGGGATATGCATCAGCTGCTTGTGTGAGTCGGACAGTGAATACTTTAGAGCGGCCGCTACTGTGTGAGCTAACCGGGAGCTAACGGGAGAATAAACTCCCGTGGAAGAGCAGCGGTCGGTAAATGCTGCAGAAACACATGAATAAACAATGAACCACGGCACTCTGGAGCAAAGTATAAGGTTGGAGAAGTCGTTATTCAATTTATTCTGGCTTCGTGTGATTAAAAGCAACACGATCATCGACCCAAACGCTGTTGTTGTTGTTGTGAGCGCCGTAATGGGTGCCGTTGAGGAGCAAATCAGCGATGTAAACGGTGACGTCATGACGCAGCAGGGGCAGCTCTGGGGCGCCAGTGGGCCGTGTGAACAGAGCGGGAGCTGAAAAGGGAAACCGGAGCTGAACCAGAAAAGCTCCCGCTCGGAGCTAGAAACTGAAAAGCGCTGGTGTGAAAGCCGCATTAGAGGTTGAATCACAACAGAGCCAGCCAGCTAACCAATAAGAGCAGACTGGGCTCTGGTCTCAGACAGAGGGTGAAAAGAGGTGCTGCAGCACAGGTAGTATGAGAAAAATAAAGAGCTTTTTGAACATTAACGCATGGAGACATTTCACAGTGGAGGCACAACATGTACATAAGAACATGAGAAAGATCATGATTTAGGCCCTTTTAACACAAACCGGCTCATCAATGGGTTAAAAGGAATTCAATGAAATACGTTATCGAGCTTTGCTGAGCCCAAAAACGATCCATATGGTACTACTTAAAGGTAAATCTTCACCATGTCATAACATCTGCTTATTCCCTCGGATGGCAATTAGCTACATTCAATACAGACTCAATCTAAGTACTACATTTTAAAATCACATCAGTTAAAAAAGTCAGAACATCTCGGCATTGCTGTTGTTAAAACCTCAATCTCAAGCAAAACAAAAGCAGAAATGCCTGATTTAACAGGACTCCGTGGGCTGTGGCCAGGGAGCAATAAGCTGGCCGAGCAGCAGTTGTTGTACATGGCTGATTATATGCCTTTGACTGAATAGGTGTTCAACATGTCCACGGTCAAAACAAACAAGCTGCAGGTGTCCACATACACAATGTTGACACCTATTATCCATGTTAGAGAGAGCTGTCCAGTTCTTTGACTTGCAAATTGGCTGGAGTCAGTCCAGCCCTAAACATTTTGCATTTTTCTGCAATTTTTAAATACCCCCTCTCTGCTTGAAGGCATGCCAATGGATACAAATTAGACTCTGGTGTACAATATGAATGCATTAAATATTCAAAATGGTTTTCCATCAGCAGCAAACTTAAACACAAGTGTGGAAGAGAGTTATTAACCGTTACATATATTAAAGGTGGGGTAGGTAATTCACTTCAGAAACACTTTTTGTTATATTCCATGGAATGCTCTTAACATCCCGATAGCAATGAATATATCAAATGCTTTGACAATAAATACATAAAAAAATGTCATCTGTGGAAGCCGTGGCACTGTAAAAAGCACGACCAATCACCTGAGCCGGCCCGGCTAAAATAACTGGATGGCCTACCTGCCTGTCAGCCTTCCATCTGTGCACAAACTTATCTCGTGCCCTCATTGGTCATGTGCGCGTCCATGTGTGTTGGAGGAGGGGCTCTGTAAGGAAGTCTGGTCTGGTTGTGTACTTTCAAATTCTTGCGCACTCGAGCTGGTTTCTCCATTCTTACCTACCCTACCTTTAAGAGTGCAGTCATGTTCAATTCGGGCATGTTTACAGGATTAGGACTCCTTTTTCATGAGATTCGGTGAAAGGATATCGCATTGGCCAAGGTCAAACCCATTACATTTTGGAGGAAAGTTGTACCCCAGGGTGGACACACAAATTATCTTTCACTTTTGTAAACATCGCAAGGCATGGCACTTGCCCTGCAGTGACAAAATTCATCTGGGAAGGCCCCTCAAGCCAAAACAACAAGTTGAAAATAGCTATCGACAAGTTTTTCTTAAAAGCTCAGAGCAAGGTAAAATACACTTTTTTCTGTTGCATCCATGTTGTTCCTACTTGACAACGTAAAGCTCTTGGACACACCAATGTCTGACAATGGGATCATCTTAACTAAGGAGCACATGGATGTATCATTAGGCTCTCCAAGCAGCGGTCTAGTTATTAGTTTAAGTTAAATACATGATCTTGTCATGGCTTCAATTGTTATATTTTAACACCAATCTATTTGCAAATCAAGCAATGAAATTTGAGGGCAGAATTTCACTTCAGATTGAGATGTATAAGCTTTACATGAACAGTTGATACAGCAAGACTAATATTCAAGAGCTGTTAAAAGAAAAAGTGTAGATACCGGTCCTATTCCTGCTTTAGTGCTACGAGCGATAGGATATTTTATACATTAAACAGTGGAATATGGGCCTTTGAGTCCGTCACATGAGAAGAAATAAGGAACAGTATTAACGTCGGAGATATCAGTGACTTTCTGCTGTTCGAACAACCAAGTAAATTGGTATTCTTACCCAAGCTGTTTCCGTTGTAACACACTCACTGCCATGTGTCCGTTTGACTGTGCAGCCTCCTATAGAGAGCCCTGCGTCTGTGTGAATTCATGTAGGTGTGTGGTTTCCCTTACAATAACAGGGGGCGAGACAGAGTGACAAACGGCCGGTGGTAGTGACAAGCTGTCCCAATCCTATGTAGTAGCTTCTGAAAAAAAACCGCTCTGCCTGACAATCTGTGGCAACGAGGCGAAGGCTTTGAAAAACAGACAAATCGACATACATAGATGGAGGCTTACCCCACACGGCTGGAAGATAAGCCCGTCGACTTCATGGCTGACCTGGGACGTGAAGCTGCCTTCAAGAAGCTGAAAAATAGAAAGAATGGGAACACAGTTTCAGTCAAGAAAACCAATAAATGCCAAGAAGGGAACACATGAAATGACATTGATTTATTATGTCAATTACAGCTTGAGTCTTTCAACAATACCTAACCGACTAAAAGCAAGTGAAGTTCAACATAGACTCAATAATTCCTTCAGAGATTTAAGCCCAAGTCTGTACTCTGTTTCCATCCATCTAGCCTGAAACTAAGCACTGATGTTTTTGATTGATAGTGCATGACTGAGAGATCAATATCTGTAACTTGACAGCCCAGATTCAGGACAGGAATAGCAACAAATCATTAAGATCCTGAGGAGTGGAAAGAGTGGATTTCATCTCTCTCAGCACAGCTTCTGGAGAGAAGAAACCTACGGCATCGAATTAGACGAGATATTCCCAGGAGATCTGGCATAGCTACTGTACAACAAAAGCACATTTTCTACATCGTGGAGCACATCAACAGCCATGGCAACTACAGGGAGGAATATTAGAGGCTCAATGAGGCTGACTTTGAACATTAGCATATGGAAACACATGAAGAGATCTTAAATTAGGATGTTTTCCTTTTCGACTCTTCTCTGATGGGACTTGTCTCCTCCTCTGAAACTTAGGGGAATTCATTTTTTAAGCAACTAAATGAAAAATATTATTTTTTCTGCAGTTATCTTGAAGTAATAACTTTTTTCCACCTCAACAAAGTACAGGAAAAAGACCCAGATACCAACAACATACCTTTTGGGGCTAATGGCCTGATGGCAGCAATGACATTTTACGAAAACACAGAACAATTTAATAACAACATTGGGAACATTTTGTGTTACAAACTTCATTTCTGGCAGGGGTTTCAAAGTCTGACACGGTTTGTTGCTTATTTCGGGATGCAAACAGGAAGTACAAAGCATGACATGCAGTTAGTTAGCACTTAGGCTACATTTTTGATATATTAGAACAATTAAACATATGCAGAATTTGCTTTAACACTTCCTACTTGCAGTAAACCCATGGGTGAAGAGACGACTTCTACTGGATTACTTTGAAACTGAAGAAAACCTCAAATGTGAGTATTATCAGGCGACTTCTGGCAAGATATAAGGAGCTTATTGTGATTCCTAAGCAGAGATGATAAGTGTTCATTTTCATTCATTAGAGATAGATATATCACCTAGAAGTGGAAGTGTACACTGCTTCTAAAAAATATGTCTGTGTTTAGATTTGACTAAGTGACAACTCAGAAAAGAAGTCTCTAACTGACCTTTAATAAAAATGTGGGAAATAAAAAAAAGAAATGAGCCTCTATCAGTGATGGAGTTTGAGAAGAAAACTTGTATAATGTCAAAATTAATGTGCAGTCAAGTGTGAATGGTGAGACTGAGGCTTGTATGTGCTGAGACGAGGTGAGTATTTGAAGGTTGGCAGAGTGCTTCATCTTCAGTGATATTTCAAAACGCGAGACACTGAAAAGCAAGACCTTCTAATCAATGTGTTATAAGTGAAGTGAAGACATGGGATGAAACTGAACCTGCACTGAAAATTCAACCATGTCATTTTCACAAGAATAAACGATGACAAATGTTTTTATGTGATGTTGTGCCCTCCGTGATGGATGACAAGTCTGGACAGAATTTATTTCCATACTGGTATGAAGGGAAACTGGCTGTTGCTGCTTGGAGGGTCGGAAATCAATCTAAAAATCACATGCCTTGGACGGTTCGACTGTAATGTAATACGAAATTCCAAATCTGATAAATGATTGTTCATAACTACGCAGAGCAGAATCTGTAAGGTAAAAAGTAGACATGAACAGAGATTGCAGAACCACTGTTGACCATCAGCTGTCCGTGAAAGTTTCACATGAATATGGATTTAATGGCAATCCTTTAGGTTAAAACTCTCTTCGTGATCTTTGCTATTCTGTATGTGCAGGCAGACCGTAAATATATTTAGGCGGGCAGGAAATGGCCTTGGTCAATAAAACAGAAAGCGTATGCATTAGTGCTCTGCAGCGGATATCAGGTGTCATATCTAAACCATCAAGATGAACTCAAGCAGAGAGCAATGCATTTTAACTTACAGCGAGGTATTGAAAAGTAGAATAACATTGCGCTTGAGTATCCTTTTAAAAACAGATTTGTCTCCTTATAGAAGACGATAAAGTGGAATGATTACGTTAGAATTAAAAATGCCTGCTTCTCTGTCCAGCTCTGACTTTTCAATTAGCGGGCATTGACAATGTGAGTGCTTGTCGACTGGGAGATAGCAAAGTGTTCGGCAGATATGGAGAGCATCAACAATCGCCAAGAAGCATTCACTACGCAGGAGATAACAGATTGTCATCGTCGGACCCGGTGCTGCTCGGGGACAAACCGAATTATAACCTCAATGACAAAAAAAAGTAAGCGGGTTATATAACATAATTACATTTGTACATCATGCGAGGCTGGTAAACCGTTTTATACGTAGCAGCACTGCAGGCTCTCCTGTGAAAGATGCGTTTGAAGCTGCACAGTGGATAACCACGTATGATGAAACATTTAGTCTTCCTTTAAACATCTCTTTAAAGTGACACTGCACATTCAGATTATATTTGCAGCCAAGTAGGACATTTATCCATATTTTGAGACAAATGAAGATCCATTCTGCGCATCCTTAAGTTACAACAAACCTTCTGAGGTCATTATATTATTATAGTCATCTAAAAAAAACATACATTGTTAAAATCAATGTTCACTAGTTTTCAGTCTTCTAACAGGCATTTTTTGGGGCATTGCTAC
The DNA here is from genome assembly GCF_902827115.2 of Pseudochaenichthys georgianus. NCBI lineage: Eukaryota > Metazoa > Chordata > Actinopteri > Perciformes > Channichthyidae > Pseudochaenichthys > Pseudochaenichthys georgianus. The sequence goes on along the minus strand of NC_047526.1, from coordinate 28,417,512 downwards.
GTGTTTTACGCCCATTAATTAACTATCAATTAATAACTGTGAATCTGTGTGAAAGTGGCTGCAGGAGTAAAGCCGTGGAAAATAAGGTGGAAATATTGGACTAATGTTTTTCTCATGTATTTATTTGAGGAGTGTAACAGCCTTATTGCTCCATACTTATCCGACACATGTTTTGTCTATTCAATGTTGCATAAGGTTGAGTGACAAATAAGTCACACGGTTCATGAAAGTCTGCTGCCGTGGTAACTCACATGTGTTCTTATGTTTAAAACGAGCATCCAAATAAAACAGGTGGATGGAAAGACACAAAAATGTAATTGTGTTTAAAATGTATTTTTCTAGTTTCTCAAACAGAACCTGTACTCTGTGTTCTCACTTTGGCTCGCTTTAGCAGATGTAACCTCTAATGGGTTTGCTTGAAACCCTTGCAAATCCTGTCTCTCCAGAGCGTTGTTTGAATAGATAGAAACATCCTGTGTCCGTTATATTTATACCAATGGATGTTTCCACCTTTCCACAGAAGGCTTTGATGCAAAACATCGCTACGTCTCCAAAGATGCGTTTCGGGGAAGTAAATTAAGATCAGCACTTCTCGTCTGCGCACATTTTCCTACAGCCACAGAAAAACGGTTTGGTCTCGGCGTTATCTGCAAAGAAAGCAGAGCAACACCAGTGCTCTCCACAATGATGAATGAGTCACGCAGATCACACAAAGCTTGACAATCACGCTGACATGGAGAAGGCAGATAGCCAGACTAAAGAGAACTGGTGCTTTTATGAGGGAACGGCGTGTAGGCGGCGAATCTGGGAGTTCCATTTCAGTTCTCTTGCCATCTTAACACACCCACCCACCATCTTCGCCGAGCACACTGAACCTTGGAGGGAGAAATGAGCCGAGAGAAGACTTCCACTCACACATCCTCCTACAGTAGGGGAAGTTCCTACAAAGCAGAGAGGGGGCAGCGACCCTGCTTTCATAGTAAACCTTTTTCAGGAACAAACACCGAGTTGTGCCCGGTACAGTAGGGCTGTGTGGGCGGAGGAGAAGAGCAAAGCTCCATTAAGAGATCAGGCTTTTGTTGCAGACTCCCAGGCAGAGAGGGGCCAACGGAAGAGCTCCGGGAGAGAAATCAACCTCTTTCGGGTAAGAAAGGTCCCTCGAGAGAGAGAGACAGGATGTCAGGGTGATGAAAGTGAGACCATTTTCCTCTCCAGTGGTTTTATGTTTGAGGTCTTTTCACAACAGGACACAATGATGAACGATAGCTGGCTTGGTATAGCCAGATGGCATCGAGAAGACAAAGTATGGCAATCGTCTCTACTGATTGACAGCAAATCACTATTTATATAAGCCAATTAAACAGAATTACTAAAAACTAAATGATGTGCTATTAATCTATATTAAAAAGGCACATTTAATTCAAAGGAAACCTGACAGAGGCCGTATTATGCTCATTAACCAGGTACAGGTTAAACAAAAACAATGTCATAGGAACATTTGACTGGATTTCAATGTCTTGCATTGTGTGACAGACCAAAGATATTCAGTGATAAAAAGAAGATTGAAGCTGATTGATAACAGTTGGCATTTTTCTCACCTGATTGTTTCAGCTCCATTCAGATCACAGACACTGAACTAGACAGTGAATGCATCCCAGAGAAACAAATGAGCTACATCCGTCTGCCGAGAAACCAGAAACAGCTCGATCTATTACAGTGTTGATCTTGATCTGTTTCCATTATTTTGTGAAGCTATTTGAGTAATTTCTCAAAAAGTGTAAATATAGGCTTCTATACATACGTGGCAATACAAGGCTAATTCACATTCATTTGCAGGTCTACCAGCATTGCTTGGAGGTGGTTGTATGCCCAGAGGTGTATGCGTTTAAAAGTTAGTCTTATATTTAACATTTAAGTTATTCCACTGGATTTCTGTTCTAAGAGATTACAAAGTGGGATGGTGTTGTCTTTTTATGTTTTTCTGCAACAAAGCATCCCAGGTGGGCAAAAAAAAGTCTGTGACCTTGACTTTGAATGTCCATTTCATTGTGTGATTTTGAAAACACATTGTATGGGCTGGACTATGACTGTTCGACTGGTTTACAAAAATAAGCAGAGATGAGAAGACTACTGAAAAGGTTTCTACTATTTTTTTACCGTAGGTGATGTCCAGAAGGGAGTAAAACCAAGGTCAGAGCAAACCAGGAGGCAGGAAAGGTTTTACCGTAGAATACAAACTATCTCTTCATTCAGTAATTTATAATAAACCAAATGAATGAATGTCAGCACCATAGAAGGTGTCAAATACAGCAATGTGCAAAAGTATCCCACTGAGAGTGAAACAACTTGTTGAATCGGTAGACAGTTGGCCAAAGAAAGTCGGCCAAAGAAATCATTCTGATTGGTTGTTGCCTCTTTTGAATGACGAATACACACTACCGCTGCCTGCTGGTAAGGACAGTTATTGCCACTCGTCGACTGAAATCTTTGCGGTGTGTTCGTAGACGGGCGGCGTAGACGGGCGGCGTAGACGGGCGGCGTAGACGGGCGGCGTAGACGGGCGGCGTAGACGGGCGGCGTAGACGGGCGGCGTATCCGACGCAGGCAACGTAGCGGACGTAAAAGTACGGACGCCTTCGGTACGCGTTCTTTGGTCTCAGGTTGGTGAGTAGCGGCCTTAACTCATAATGTTTTCAACAAAAGTCAACCTAAAAATGATTTTATAAGAGACGAACATGATCAATAAAAATGTTTTTCTAACAGTGGTTCATTGCTTTAAAGATGAATAAAGAACTGAGAAGTTTACCTGCAGTAAAGCTTTCTAAAAGTACAAGTCAGAAATATATATTGTGTGTAAAATATGTATAGATTATCAATATGTGCAGCACAGTGCCGCATGTTCTCATTAACAAAGCAATGACATGGCTCTTTTTCTGTGCAATATCATTGGTTTTCCTCAGCACACCTGAATTGATATGAGCCTTTGTGTTTTGTCTCCGCTCAGAGCCTAGGTTTAGGTGTGGGGGCTGAATCAAAGGCGGAGAGGATGGATTGATATTCCAGTCAGACCACAGGGCTGGAGGCTCCTTTCAAGTCTAGTGTGAGCAGCTCGCTGAAGCCGCTGTGCAGTTCCTTATTACACAGAAAGCCCGCTGAGTGCATGGGCAGATAAACCACTGAACAATCTCCAGTCAAACAAGGCTTCACAGAGAAGTTTAATATCGTCTGGCATCTCATTTCTTGATTGATACTAGCGGTTTCATAAGAAAATGTGCGCATTCATTTGGGCAAACTGATTGAGACATTCACTTTTTAGTGATTTAAACCAATAAATCGAGGGTTAAAAAGGTAGAACAGGCAAGGATGATGAGACATTTTAGGGCTCAGCATGGTTGAATAGTGGTATTAAAAAAATAATAACCTGCAGCAACTTGGACAAGTGTCTTGATACGTGACGATTACCTAACATCCCCTACTGTGAAATTAGAAAAAGGTCAGCAGCAAGTTATGCAGGGTAATAAATAACCAAAAAGACATTTGGTATTCATAGCCGGAGTTTAGTGCCAGGGACACAGCAGGAGCCGACAGTAAATGTCATTTTTATTATTACATAATAAAACTTCAGTGTCAGCATAATATATTTCTCTATAAAGTTGTGGATTAGTTGTAAGAAAGAAATATAGAACAAACCCACAAAAAAGGTACTATTTTACTTTCAAGTATTTTTAAGCTAAAACTCAATTAAAATACATTTTCTTTGATTAATTTTCAACTTGAAAATATGTATTTTTGTATTTATTTAGATTAACCGAGACAATGCTTGCACTTTGTAGTATTTGTTTGTGTACTTTAGTGAACAGGGCTTTGATGTGTTTACCATCAGGTCGATGCACGAAGTAAAGGCATAATACATATTGTGCTCTTTGAAGGTTACTAGAAGCTACGTGAAATCGGCAATGAAATAGGTAATGCCAAACCAAAAAAAAAAGAAAGATTATTTTATCATGTTGCAGAGATGGGACTCTGCCAGTGTCAGTTCGCCACCTTACCGCACTTTCTCTGGGTAAGAAAAGATAAACAGACAGGCACAAACACACAGCCCACACACTCAGTCACTCTCAGTCACATCCACACAGACAGCAGACAGAGGCCGTTTCTCAATCTCGAGGATGCTGGCTTGGCAGCACATGTCTTCCGAGTCACTTCCTTCAGAAGCTAGACAAGAATCCTTCCTGGCATTTGGAAAACGAAGAGTGGAACAGGCTAGCAAGTGTGCTGGTATGCGTCATATGAGAGGCCACGCCTTACATTTTCCGCCACAGATTTCGGGAAATTGGTCCGTGCGCAAAGCATTGTGGGGATTTTAAGGACGCGAAGTCTACCCATGTGCAGCCTAGACATTTCCCCCAAACCAAGGACGCGGCCTCGGTGGAATTCCAAGTATGCTGGACATCCTTGAAATATTGGCTTGGAAGCCAGTTTCCTCGAGATTGAGAAACGGCAGTCAGTCAGTACCCTTCAGTCAGTCTGAAGAGGTGGCGCCCTTCATTGAGCTCCAGCAGCATTAGGCTGTCTGGGATACAGTAGAAGAAGAGAGAAGAGACACTGCCCTGAGCCAGAGTGTGCAGTATGCACTGCAGTACATATTGAGTCAAAACTGTAACTGTAATGTGAAATATGACAATATTGTAACAGCCGGCATATATATGAAAAAAAGTTACATTCAATCAAAGTCAGAAAACAAATGTATATTTACATCGTCCAGTAAATGGGACGCCAGCTCTATTGACTCAGCTATACGGCGGACAATATATGACAATATTTTAACAGCCGTACTGTACGAGAAAGAGATGTTCAATCTAATCTCTGGTCAAAAAAACGTCAAAAACAAACTGTGGCTGCAGCTCTGCGACTGTTCACCCCCTGATAAAGTGAACATGATATCATGTATTTTCTATTATATAAGTGATTATTTATAAGTAGATGAGTTAAGAAAAAAAACTTAAATATACACAAACATCTATCGTTGTGTTTGTCCACTTACTGAATGGAAGGCTTAGTTTGTCAAGTTCCAGTTTTGAGTGAAAAACAATTTTCACAGTACGAGGTGTTAAACTTTGTCAAGGGACTGAAAGATTAAACGGCTTGTTGCAAACGCTTTGGAGCTATTAAAAAAGCCATGAAAAACACATTTGTAGGAGACGCAGTGTGATGTTTTCCTGTCCGTAGGGCGCTACAGAAGTCTCTTGGTGATGTAACCACTCAGACTTCAGTCAGCCAACCTGCGCCAGGGGAGCTGACCACTTTCAGCTTTAGGCTCAGACGTGTCCAAAACTGCTTTAGTTTGAAAATATGAAAATTACAGCGGGGACTAAAGTCACATGATCATTAATTTAACCGTAGAAAAACGTGACGTTTAAATTCATCACTACAAGTAAAAGTGGTGCATTGAAAATGTTACTGAAGTATTATTTAATGCTAAACAATTACCCCAGAGTCTGCTCTTCTTGTATTTATTGGATTATTGGATAATTATTGCTAATGCATACATGTTTAATGAGCAATTACTTGATACGACCAAATGTTGGAAAGTACAGCTATACTATAAATCTGAGGAGCCCGTTTTATTAGAGAAATCCAAATGGGTTAGTGGTTGTGGTGTTTTATGTCTCCGAACACTTTTATTAACATGATGGGTATCAAATGAAGAAGAGAAATCTATCTAATAATTATCCTTAACCCCTTTTCGATACTGGCATGTATTGTGATTTGAATTCAATTGATTACAGTCCTAAATTAAAGTACCCTTTAATTCGTATTTGGGTAAATGTATTTATTCCACCACTCAAAAATACTCAATAGCTAGACCATTGTTGTAGTGTATATGTTTTCTTCAGTTTGAATAAGCACAAAAAGAGAGGCTATTAAAAATGAAGTATGTTATAAAAATGACTTATTGTTGACAGGACTGGAGAACAAGTATGTCATGACATTACCAAGGGTCATTAGAAAAGGCAGAGTAGGAGGACAGACGTTGAATAAACAACAAATGTCCCAAAAGAAAAACACCCGTTGACCTGACCCGGAGGAAGTGTTCCTTGAAAGCATCGGCTCTGAGCCTCGAAGGCAAAGCGAAAGCAGACGAGCAGAACAAATAAAATGAGTCGCTACACCCGAGGCAGCAGCATATTCACCCGCTCGCTCTCAAGTGAATCCAACCTCTGCTGTATAGATGTGCGGTGCATCAGCAGATGTTGCGTAATGTCTTGGAGGCTTTGAAGAAAGAAACTCAAATATTTCAAAGCAACTGAGGTACACACACATTAGTCATCGAGCCCATGTGGGGTGTTCTTCCAAGCATCAGTCGCCCTTATAGAACAGTCAACATGTCTCCCTCTGTGAGTGGGTGCAGCAGAGAGAGAGAGAGAGAGAGAGAGCGAGAGAGAGCGAGAGAGAGAGAGAGAGAGCGAGGAAGATGCAGGTGATGAAGAGCAGTGTGTTTGTGAAAGAAATTGAGGATGGGTGTATTACAAGGCCACTGGTGCAGGAGAATTAATTCATTATTACAATGTATTTAAAGAGACAAGATTATTCTTTTGGGGTTTTCCCTTTCCTATAGTGTGTTTAGTAAGTCCTGCTACGGACAATCTTGCACTAATGTACATTCCCAAAAATATTGAAGTGACTGTTTGTATATTGATTGTTGTGTTTTTATCTTAATGTGTGCATCTGTCTGTTCATTGTGTATATATATATATATATATAGGATATACATAATTTATACATATTTTTATTTTTGTATTCAGGATTGTGGGAAACGGTATTTCGATCCCTCTGTCTGTAAACACAAACTGAAAGATTGACAATAAAGTTGACTGACTAAATGGTCTCCCACACACTCTCCCCTCTGTCTAAATCGCCTCCATTGGTCTCCTTTGTTTACTTCCGCAACATAGAGACATCACTATGTAACACCCATGCTTCTATTGGCTAGCCTTTCAACACATGAAAGGAGGCAGTATGAGAAAAATAAAGCTATTTTTGAATATGTCATAGTAGAGGCACAAAATACAAAAATGACCCTGAAAATGCTAATAATAAGGCCTCTTTAATAAGGATTGATCTAGCTAAGTTATAATTTTCTAGCAAAAGGATTAGAACGATAGTGTAAAGGGACAGAAGGACACTTTTTAACTTGTGTTTGAGGTGCAAACTAACTCGGATGTTGAGGTCAGATTCAGCTCAATAGCGACGTTTGTTTTTGTTGCAGTACAGACATAAAGGAGGTAGAGTTGAAAGAGCAAGACCCCGTGTTTCCATCTTCTCCAGCAGCTGCAGACTGGAGAGCTGACAGAGGTGTGAGGTCAGTGAGCAGCAAGGAAACCTGCAGACCGACAGCACGCAGCTAATGAGGCATGTTGTAGGGGAGAAGTTACAGCGTGTATCTGGTTCGCCACTACAAACCTGACAAGACAAGACTCTGAGGTTCGGATGCAATAACAAGAGGAGGAATTTAAGAGGCATTAATACATATTCGACTGAGCTGACTGGAAAGAAAGGCGAGTCAGGAAAAGGAGAAAGCATCTCATCATTACAGTTATGTGATCGGCTGCAGACAGGCACTCAATACACTGTCTGGGATCAACACTTAGACCTGCTACAGCTGCATCCCTCTGACATGACTTGAGATGGAGTAACTGTGCAAAGCCTGAGCTGCAGTGCAAACTCAGATTTGCTCTATACATGTTTACAATTTGTGACCTTTCAAATAGCAATATATAGCTAACACCTTACCTAGTGACTTAGACATAGGACACCTGGCTTGGCAGATATATAAAATGTCATTTAAAAATAAATGTGTTTTGTTTGTCTTTGGAGGGATATTTGCTTTTTTAAATCCGTGTATATACAGAAGATGAGTCATGTGAAGATGTACTGATGTAATTCTCTGCAACAACTTCGTAAACATGTCATATGTAGGCCTCTGGGCCACACCACTGCCAAAGGTGACAATCAACTTAGGATAAGCCTGGGATCAGAAAATTGAAATCAGAAAATGTCTGGGGAGTGTGGAAAGGACTAGCAAATAGTCGAGAAATATAGTCTCCCATTCACCTTGTCAAATATTTAAAAAGTCATCGCAGACAATATCAGATTGTCATTACCACTCAAAGTAACAGATATTTCAAGAGGATTAGTTAAAGGGGCCTTGTAATGCTCATTTTTAGGTTTCATACCTGTATTGTGTTTCTCTACTGTGTGACATGTCTCCATGCTTTAATGTTCAGAGAGCTCTTTATTTTTTGTTCTCATACTGCCTGTGCTGCAGCACCTCTTTTCACCCTCTGTCTGAAACTAGAGCCCAGTCTGCTCTGATTGGTTAGCTGGCCGGTTCTGTTGTGATTAGTGTCCCACCCCTTGGCCTATCAGGTCAAATGTGTTGGAGCGCTAGCCAGTAGAAGCGCGAGAGTTACAGAAGTCAACAAAGGAGTACAATGGAGGCATGTCAGGCGTTATAAACACACTATAGGAAAGGAAAAACTCCAATAAGCAAAGTAGCTCTAAGTAATCAATCAATCGATCAAAGTTTATTTATATAGCCCAATATCACACGTTTGAAATATGTCTCAATGGACTTTACAGTTGTATGACTACGAATATGACACCCTATGTCTTTGGACCCTCACATCGGACAAGGACAAACTTCCAAAGAAAGCCCACAGTTAATGGGAGAACAATTGAAGAAACCTCTGGGAGAGCAACAGAGGGACAGACTAAGTAAACATAAACAACAGCCTACCAAAACATTTCTTTAATGCTCCAGCAATGGTGATTTTATTGAATCTATTTAATTTTTCCATTTGCATTCTGAAGGAAGACAATTATTTTTTGCTATTCAGTACATACTCTCAACCATAATCTCTCCCGCCGTGATTAGATTGGAGCTCCAATTAAAATACTACCATCTTGCAAAAGTATCTAAATTACAACTTTAGAGGTCTCTAACCAAATACAATCTCAGTTCAAACCGTTATATCGAGATGAGATCTAGTCTCAGGTAAAAAAAACTAATTTCGCACAAAGTCTTTCCCTCTATCTCGACTCATGAGAGGAGGAGGAGGGTGATGGCCGGGGGTCAATCAAAGATACCAGTTATATTAGGGAAAAGTTATTCAGCATGGGCTTAATTTCTTCAGGTGATAAATGAGCGAGGGATATTAAACATTCAGCGAAGAACCAAGGCAATTTAACCCCATCTAATTTCCTTTTGTAATTTAAATATTATAAAATTGTAACTTGTTAAGCCCCGAGCCTGTTCTTCAGGTCTCAGGCTCGAAAATGACATTCCCAGAACAAATGACCATATCTTCCCTTCTAAAAGGGTTAAATTAATAATCTTTTTTCTCAGAGCAAGGTTACACCTGTGAGTTGGATGTAGAAGTGTCAGAATCCATATAGATGTTTTTATTTTAAAGTAAATTCAGATTGAACACGGTAAAAAAAAATTAATTATTGTGACCGTCCAAAAAAGAAAATTACTTATAGTGAAAACCACCCTTGTATGATGGGATCAGAGATTAAAAGCTTTAGGAATCCAAACTATAACATATAATAAGTACCCTGTATCAAGATTGATGCAAAACAAGTGAAATTTGACTTTTAAAGAGAGATTTAGCACACAAAAAAACCCACTTCTGGGGTCATTTGGGTGGATTTTCCATATCTCTGGCCCCCCTTGGTCGATTTTGATGATTGACATCTCTTTCTAACCGTCAGAGCCAATGGAATCGAGGGGAACTCCCACATACTCCTTATTTGGTAATGTGTGTGTGAGAGTGCCGCATAGCCAAAACCGGAAGCTGCGATAACTCTGGTGGCTACCATTAGCAGCTAACTTTTACTCTCCGATTTTGACATAAAAATGGAATATAAATAATTTTTTCAAAGCAACAGACACATTATCAACTCCGGTACACTCCGCCAAAGGTTTCATTCTCAAGAAATGAATAAGTCAATACTCCAATTTAAAATGTTCCCTGCTTGAGAACTATAGATTTCATCACAGGGTATATTTAGAATCAACGCAACACTGTTTAATTGAAGAAACTAAATAAGATCAATTCATCATTTAGATTACAAATGGTTGGATTATGATTAAAAAACTATACAAGGCCCAATTTGAGAAAGACAACGGCCTAAAACACAATCCCATTTAAGGTAATGTGAAAAGACACAGAACATATTCCCATTTAAGAAGCTGGTACAAAAGAAACAAACATGAAACATTACAAAGCAAGCAACAAGAGTTTAGACTAGTTTTCTTTTTTTACTTGTGAAACCCACTCTCTATGGAAATTGCAGAAATCATCATCAGTTGTCTGTAGCCCCAAACCTGTAACATTCAGTTCTATAATCCCTGGAGGAAATACGAATTTCTGCATCATAATTGGATTCTCTGTGGAAATTGCCAAGTCTTTTGCAAAGAAATTGCCAAAGATAACATACCAGGGTCGACTAGATTTCTAATTCCTTCAAAGTATTACAAAGATCTCTGCCAAGAACACGTGTTGGTCTGTTTAACAGTGTCCATTACCTGCAGACAAGCCAGAGGTTTCACATCCAAACTGGGTTGCCCTTACTTTTCACCTCAATCTCAAAAAGAAAAGTTTTCCTTATCACAATAGGTGCGTTCACACCGGAGTACTTTTACCCGTACTTTTCCCGTTTAGTTCCGTTAGTGCCTTGAATTTTGCGTTCACACCAAAAAGAGTACTTAGTTCCAATAACTTGTACCCCCATTTGTAGTGCCTGCTAGAGAGGTGGTACTATCCTGGGGAGAAAAAAGTACCAATTTCGATTGGCTGGGCGAATTGCAAACCACGCCCCGTAAAACTCTGAAAGGTGTTGTGAAGCCGCCATTGTATTTGCTGGCATTAGCATTATTAGCATTAGCCCCGCGCACCAACGGAAAGACAATAACTTATGGCAACAAAAAAAAAAACATGGGAGCGGTGGAGTGATGAGGTGTCGGTGTTCTGGCGATTTACTCGGGGACTTCCGGCCGGGGACTTCGGGTGGCAGTATACGCCGTGAAGTGGTTTGCGGCCTGCCAGTAAACCCAAAGCAGAAGAAGAAGAAGAAGAAGTGACGTCAGCGGCTTCATTTGCGTAATCTTCCCTCAGGGAACTTATTCCGGTGTGAACGCGATCAGCTCTTAGTTCCATGGCGGTACTAAGTGCTGGGAACTAAGTATGGCAAAGTACTTGGTGTGAAAGCGGCTAATGAAAACAACTATTTGAGTAACTGAAGACAAAAGCGAACCAATTCTCATTTAATTAAATAATGGCACACTTAATGCATTCATACAACGGAAATACATACAAGTGTGCTTATTTTTTTAACTTTTTTATTGCTTTATCTGATTTTGGTGGGGTTTTAAGACTTGTTTGCAGACACTGTCAGCAGTAATTAGTTTTACTGTAAGTGAGGAGATTGGATTATATCAGCTCAATGGCAACAAAACTACCCATCTTTTAAGGAAAAAGCATGTATTAACACAAAGGTACAAAACAAACATGCAAAATGCAAATGGTTACAGAAACAGGCACCACCAACAACAAGTTGTGAAATGCCATTAAAGTCAGAATTATTTTCTAATGAAAAATGTATCGTCTGCCATGACCATTCGAGTGATACAAAGGGGAAATTCCAAATAGTATTATCTGGTTGTCCCAGCGTACAATGTCTGTAATACAAAAAGGGGTCTTTGTAGGATAATTGGACCAGTGAAGGAAGCAGAAAAATAACAAATGGTCCCAATTGGTGGGAAATGGCGGCATGAATGTGCAAGTGTCTGAGATGAAAACCAGCAGCCTAGCAACAGACAAAAGCAATCATACAACTCCCGTCTGACTGAAATATCCCTAAAAAGGAATTTCTGGTGGACATGCCATGAAGTGAGGGGTTGTGCTGGTTTGAATTAATGAGCCAGATTCCAGTTTCCCTCTGTCAGTGTCCCGTACAACAGAGATATGACTGTATGTGGAGCAGATGGCCGCTGCACAACACAATAGAGCAGTCAGAACCAGACATAGTTCCAGTGCTTAATTCCTTTATCAAGCTGCCCCTCGAAGAGTAGAGGCGATTCATCATGAAGGTTCTTAGTGTGTGGACAGCACAAGGTTAGACCAGAGGTAGCCCAACTATTCATACAAAAACTCCAGGATCTCAGTGTTTGGCAGAGAGCGACCTGCGCCCACAAGAAAATAAATGTCTAAAACTTCACCCCCGCCGTGTACTTTGATCATCTGCGATTACGCAGTGCCAAGATTTTCGACTGATCTTGGCCCGAACAAAACATCAAATTAATCATGCTCTGACCTCCTACAAATCTGATATTAGGGCACAAGTGCAAGCCTTTGAAGAGAGGCTTCACAGATATTCAAGCTCTGATGTCCTTATCCTGTGAGCAGCACAGCACGACAACCTGAGCCGTGAAAATGTTTTTATTATGAGACAATAACAAGGAAAATCCCAAAAATGTGATCTGAAACAAATTAGTCCAAAAAAGTTACTGTTTTAAAGGTCCCATATTATACTGCTTTTCATCAATATACAGGGTCGGGAGGGTTACTTTGTAAATGTAATTAGTTACTGATTACTGAATACATGGCTCTGAACGTTACAATTACGTATTCAGATTACTTTTAGATTACTTTTGGATTACTTTCTTTTTCCATCACAGATGGGAATGTTTTGGTGTATCGGAGACACAAAAAGCAAAAGGAAACTGAATGTGTTTTTACCGTTTTAATGGCTTATCAAGAGCACAACTGAAACTTAACATCTGAAACGATGTAACATAATAAACTTTTTGGGGATGCAGCTCGGGATGTGAGGAGTGAGGGACACGGCTTAGAAGGGTTAGGCACTCACAGTAGTGTTTTATAGAAGGAAAACCTCCTTCACTTCATGAAATCTCTGCAGCACCAGGAGGCAGCGGGAGGGTTAACTCCGCCTCTGAGAAGAGGAGCGTGCCGCGCCTTTCACGCAGCGCCTTTCACGCAGCGCCTTTACGCAGCGCCTTTCACGCAACGCCTTTCACGCAACGCCTTTCACGCAACGCCTTTCACGCAACGCCTTTCACGCAACGCCTTTCACGCAACGCCTTCACTGTGTTTACCTTCAGAATCATTAGAAAGGGCGCAGGCGCAGGGGCGCACGCACACGGGCGCAGGCGCAGGGGCGCACGCACACGCGCGCACACACACACACACACACACGCACACTTTAAACGCAGACTTTTGTTCCTCCATGTTTCGTTGTTATTATTTCACTGAGCGGACCCGCAAATTGTTTTCAAACGCTCCCTTATTTGGTCCATCTGCGGCGGCAATAGGTTTTGTGCGCTGTACCTTTAGTAATGAATATTAAATGTTGAGGAAATATTTCCACCAATAATTCCAATAAGTAATCCAAAATGTATTCACTTCAGGTTTACGAAAGTAACTGTAATCAGATTACTCGTTTTTCAAATGTAACGCGAGCTGAATACAGTTATTTGATTTTTGTATTCTGATTACGTAACGCCGTTACATGTATTCCGTTACAACCCAACCCTGTCAATATATTATAGGTCTCAGATATATACAAAACATGTCTCTGAAGTGTTTGGCTTGAAATACCAAACAGATCATTGTAGCATCCCATAATCCCCTCTTTTTCAGCCCTGTTTCAAAAGTGCTGATTCTGGGTGTTTCTCAATGTCAAGGAAGGCTCCTCCAGAGCCACTATTTCAAGGATGTTACGTCATCGAGTCCTGCCGAAGGACTGTTCCCAGGGCCGGCCCTTAATTTTTTTGTATTTCATAACATCACAATTTTCCGATTATGGATCAACAAAGTACATCTTATTATCTTATACTAACAGAACTACGCCTATATTGCGTACTGCGCCCATAAACTATGGCACACCCCCCCCCCCCCCCCCCCCCCCAAAATCAAGTTGAACTGCCCCAGTCCCAGTAAAAACCAGAGGTTTTTATGAAATTGTTCTTTTTTTGAAATAATGGTTTTAGTGTGCAATTATAGGTTTTAATTTTATATTTGTGTTAATTTAAAATAAATCAAACTTCCAAAAAACGTACACAGCTTGTGTGTGCTTTTATTAACATTGGAATTTACTGTGTAAGCGGCCGCGGGGGGGAGAGCTTTAGAAAGCTCTCTCCTGAAAGACTGAGAGGCTCTGATAACCTCAGCTCAGTGAGGTAAAGGCATACCTTTATATGATCATTATAGTTATAAAAAAACAAGAGAATAGGTGAAAACCAGGTATAAAATACTATATGACAGTACAAAAAAGTTGTTATTAATAAACAAGAATACAGTTTGAAAGGTGAGTGATTTGTAAAATATCCATAAAGAAAAAGAAAATCTACTTACAGTTCTGTTTCATATGGGTGTTGAGAGATGTATCCATAGATTTCCTAATGTTGCTCTCAAAGTGCACCAGATTGATGCTTTCAACTTCAATATTACACAATATACACCACAACCATGCACGCGCGAGTCATAGTAAGTGTAAGTGTCTGCAGTTGTGGGGGGGGGGGGGCGCCAGCTAAAATCTTGCCTAGGGCAGCAAATTGGTCAGGGCCGACCCTGACTGTTCCAATGTCCAGGATCCTTGGAATGCTACCGAGGCTGGCGTCCTTCGTTGCGGGAAATTTCGAGGCTGCACATGTGTATCCTCCGCGGTCTTAAAATCCCCACAATGCTTTGCGCACGGACCAATTAAAAAAATATTTGGCGGAAATCACACTCCATTTAAAGGGGACCTATCATGCACAATGTACTTTGTGATGTCTTTTATACATAAATATGTGTCCCCGGTGCGTCGGAGAACTCACGCAGCGTCAGAAAATAAAACCCTCTCTTTTCCTCCGTACCCAAATCTTTTTAAAACGGGGGTACAACGAGCGGATACAGATTTCCATCTGCTGTGACGTCATAGCGGCGGCGAACCCACAGAAAGTTGCTATCAGAAACAATGCCTGAAGTGTTTTGGACATCTTTGTTTACATTAGCAAGCCTCTCTAACACGCAGAGCTAACCTGTACTGGAGAGCACATGTGTTTAAAAAGCAGGAAATAAAAAAAGAACTCACCTTGTGATAAACCCGCAAGAGAAAAAGCATTTGAGCTCCATACTGTTTCAGAAATAATCTTTGACGTGGTTTAAACAGGATGGCGTTTTATCACAACCGAATTTAACTTTATCTCCGGTAGAATTTTGATCAGGCATTAGCTCCGCCTCATCTTCGTTCTTTGTTTCAAGCTAAGGACACACAATCCGCGTTTCTCTAACAGGGCTTCAAAAGAGGGGTTTGAGCAGTATGAGGGATGGCTACAATGGGTGATCGGTTTGGTGTTTTGAAAAACTTCACAGACATGTTTTATATAAGTATGGCCCTACAATATATCTTTGAAATATAGCATGATAGGTCCACTTTAAGGCGGGGCCTCGCATATGACGCACACCTGCAAGCCTGTTCCACCATTCTTCGTTTTCCGAGGCTAGGAAGGATTCTTGCCTCGCTTCTGAAGGACCTGACTCGGAAGACATGTCCTACAAAGGAAGCGTCCTCGACATTGAGAAACACCCTCTGTGTCTTTTACTTTAGATGAAAATAAGGAGCCCCTCCCCACGCCCCTCTGAGAGATATTTGGTTACAAAGAACACAATGGTGCTCTAGGGGAGATTCAGGTGATAAGGTGGGGGGGGGGGGGGTTACCTTGGTTGGTGATTGGCTAACGGTTACACAAGCCAAAAAATCGTTATGACATCATAAAGTGGCCAAAATCTGATCAGCTCATTTTCAGAGAGGTTTTTATATAAATGGATCAGGACAAAAAGAGAGCGAATCTTTTTTCCTGAAACGTTCAGAATCTCTTTACGCAGAGGGGACACATGTTTATGTTTAAAAGACATGAAAAAGTGGATTTTGCATAATAGGTGACCTTTAAGACCCAACATTTATTTTACACATAATGTTAGTATTATAGGGCAAATGGCAACAATACTTGCCATTACTGGGTACTGCAAAAAAGACTATATAATATTCCCATACTTGTATTGCTATATTCCACTGCCATCTTTTCACACCTATACCTCCTGGGTAATTCAAACGGACAGAGGCAAAGATGTAGGCAGAATAAATCATTGGCAATTATAGACAAGGCTAAAGGCTTGTGTTTGACCAATCAATGATAACCAGTAAAGCAAACAGCACCATGATGGATACTGGGCTATCAGAGGTAATACAGAAAGTAGTGACTCTTTGGTGGCAAAGAACGAGACATTTGGACACTGGACATTTGGACACAATCCTCCGGTCAAAACACAACTAAAGCTATAATAAACAAATATTCATAAAAACATAATTTTATTTTTATCATTTTATTGTTTAATGTGTTTTTATTGTGTATTGTGTTTTTAGCACGTTTGTATTCGTATGATGTTTTAATGCTTTGTCAAACACTTTGTGACTATGTCTGTGAAAAGTGCTTTATAAATCAATGTTACTTACGAAATAAATGTTACTTACTTACGCTTTATAAATAAATGTTACATATCCGAACTATTTTTTTAATTGACCAAAAGTCATCTATAGGGAAATGTTCATAATCCTTTTTCAAGTTAAATATATACAGAAAGAATAGCTTTCAAGCTACTTTGACACTCTAGTAGCTTTGCAGATTAAATAACTGGTCCACACCTCCAGCAGAACGAAAGACTCCTCCATCGAGGTTTAACATATGGCAGGAGCCAGATTTCTGACAGTTTTCATATGCAGGGTTCAGCATATCTGGTTTAGCAGGAGGACCAGCTTTCAGGCCAGATTCCCTATTCTGGGAGACTGTGCTTTCCACAAGAGGCTGGTCCATAGAAGTCTTTCAATTGCTCTATTTTTTGGCTTCTAAAATTGGGCCTAATTTACATTTTAAAAGAGGTAACTGGAACATGACTCACATATTTCATATAAATATGGAATATGTGGGATTTTACATCTTTGAATGAAATGAGGAGCAAAATGGGCTTGAAAGTGAAGAGTTTCTTTGTTCACATTACCTTGCGTGATAAATGAATGTCAAAGAAGGGTTTGTTTCGGACGCTGAATGGCTCCTTGGTTTTGTCGATCTGTCCGGTCTTCATCTTTTCCTTCCGGGGAGAAATTATCTCCTTTTCCATGCATAACAGTCGAGTATTGAAATCACACTGGCCAACCGGCTGTCCCTGAAACACACACAAAAACAAAATCAGTCATCTCTCTACGTAACTTGGGAAGTAATTCATTTGGGAAAATAATGTGTGCTCTTTGGTTTGCAGATATGGAAATTCAATGTTTTCAATATAAAAACAATCAATTGACTGCATAAATAAAGAATATCCTTTATTTAGACTGAGTTCTGCCATTTTATATTTAGCTATGATATTTGAAATATCTAAGCCAAATTCGCTCTTAACTGCCATTTACAAATAATATCTTATTTGATGAACCAAACGCGTATTCAATTAGTCAAGCAAACAATTAACAGATTCGATAATAATGAAAAAATAACGAGTCACAGTCCTTACAAGTGTAATAAAACATTTCCACACACACAATAGCTTCCTTGTAGGATCACTTTAAGTTTCTTCATAAAACTTATATGAGCTCCATGATAGCTGGCAGTGTGCAGGTGCTAAGGCAACAACACCTTGAGATCAGTTGAGCTAATTGGAATGTCAAAACCAAAAGTTAACAGTGAAATAGTTTTCTCTTTGTCACTATGACAACAGCTTCCTGCCATCATTGGTAAGCCACACACAGTTGTTCTGAAGAGATAAGCCCAGCGACCATCACTGCCTCAGACAGACAGCAGAGCCACAGAGGCCTCAAACCTGTCTGACCACTGTGACAGAAATCAATACAAACAAAACCTTAGTTTCCAAGGTATTACATTTTGTAGCTTGTCACAACCTAATTGTGACATCTGTAGTCAAGACACTATACAGGGTATATGCAGGAATCCTGAAGTCAGATGTAATACCTTTAAAGACCTTTTTTAAGATCCTTTCCATACATTTTAAGACCTCGTCGCCACTTTGAGTTTTAACGGACCTTTTAACGCGCTATCAAGCAGTGAGCGTGCGATGTCCTGTTCAGATGAAGTCAAATCCAACGGGATGCCATAAATAAACTACACAGAATCACACTACACACCTACGCAATGATTACATTCAGGCAGACTGTAGAACACAACCTCTTTGGCAATTCATATACTTATTGAAAACAAGATACACAATGTAATACCTTGGAAAATGCCGTTTTATATTTTTTAATAGCCTTCATTTTTGCTAAATTGATTTATCGACTTTTAATACTTTTTAAGACCCCGCGGACACCCTGCTATAAAAGACTACAATTTCCACGTCGCCTCCTCTAAAGTGACAGTGATGGGCAGCAACCTGTTAGAAAGACGCCGTCGAGGCACAGTTTTTAACCGTACAATTACCCTTTAAGTATATAAGCCTTATCAGAAAGAAAGAATATCCAAGTTGTTTGTTATTTTATTTGAGTTTTGCCTATTTGTTTTGATTAATAAAAAGGCCTTTTCTTTAGTGCATGTGTAAAAGTTTGTTATTTTATTTTTGAGCAAACACATCGCATAACATCATCTAACCATTTGAGGCCAAGTAACTCTTCAAACTGTAAGTAATATAAAGGAAGAAAACGATTTAAAAATGTCTGTTTAAGGCGTCGAGTGCATGGATGTATAATAAGAACTGGATACAGCGTGGGAGGCGGAGTCTCGTTCTTTCCTATGAGAGCTGCTCATTGGCGCATGAAGGCAAAATGGCCCAACTTTTGAGAGAACGAAACGTCACAGATTACCCGTCATGCTTGGCTAGAGCATGCGCAGTTGAGTTGCCCATTAAGCCCCGCCCCCCGAGCTCCCACTCTCGGCTCACTAGAATGAATGGAGAGAAAAAATAAATCTAGATTCAGCTTTTAGTACATTTTACAACTTTAAGGACCGAATGATTCTAGTAAGGGCTATACAATAGTTCATACTGGGTAGTTTATTTAGTATTAAAAAAAGTATCCGCTGATTTACAGACGTCTCTTTCCCCATGTTAGCCAATGGGGAAAAGTCGTTTTGGGCCGGGTGACATCACAGACTGATACGGAAGTTGGGCACAGAGTCCGGCGCACTTCCTGGGGGTTTGCTCTAGTGGCTTGAAAGAAAAACAAGGAAGGAAGCCACGACAGGGCCCCTTTAAGAAACCTTACAGTGTGACTATAAACGTAAGCTGAAAAGTTGTGATGAAACCATTCTGCTACAGTGAAGTAATTTGAAAGTCAGCAACATAGTTCTTGGTTGCTCAATTGACAAAGTGATTAGAAAACAATTAGTCACAAAAAATAATAACATTTATCTAAAACAATTGACCAGATAAGGACAAAATATGTGAAAACAAATCTGACATTTAATATTTCTAACACGTTATCAGAGAGGGCAATAAGTCGCCTTGAACTCACCAACCAAGCTGTCATTTCTTGTTTTGCCAAGAGACAGAAAAACATAATGAAAAACAAAAACATTCTCCGCGTCGTGATGAGGACAAAATAACTTTAAATGCTTTCCATGTTTTGTCAAATGCTTTGGGAAACTTCCAATCTATCTCCTTAACTGGATGTTTTCTTGATCAGTTTAATTAGGCATTACTTTGCCCTTTTGAATAAATAACTTAAAAGGTTTAATATTATTATTACAAAAGGGAAACATAATATATGCTTATCGCAAAAAGTTCCTCAAGGATCAATCTCAAGGTTGTTATTTCATCCATGTGAAGGATCTTGGCTTGGCAAGCTTTTAGATTGTATTTTCTTTACATTTTGTATTACCAGGTTACGATTAGCATCAATTAAATCATATCAAAAGACTCCTTTTTCGTATTCTTCTTGTGTACATTTAGCGATTTTTGGAACAGTTCCTATTCGACATTGAGTTTTTCCCTTCTTTTTTTTAAACAATGAAAGTATAAAGCGAACATTTACACCTTTTTTCTTCCTACACAAGGAAACGGATCAATATTTCCCAATCCATAACGAGAGGCACTAGCAGGGAGGCGTGACTCGGGGGCATTTGTATTCTGCTCGCTTACTGTTTGGTAAAGGCTCACTCCGCAAGAGCTTTCTATGGAATGTATTATGCATAGAAAAATATGTTTTTCAGAGTGGATGAGGAGGGACACGGTCAATTATTAGTAAATATTACATTTCCTAGACTGCTCACTCTTGAGTCATTCAGAAATTCAGCAAACAGAAACCAGAGAATTTTCTTTTTAGTATGCAGTCTTATGTAAGCCAGTACAATGTCAAGCTTAATGACCAATAACACAATTACCGTACTTTTCGGACTATAAAGCGCACCTGCATATAAGCCGCAGCAGCTAAATTGTCCGTCTGTCTTGCTCTCGTTCTGTCTCTCGGTTCCACTTTTACTTTGGCGCGCTACCTGTCTCACTCTTTTCCGGCCTCCAGCTTTTCCTGCTGGAGCCCCCGCCGCTTAAAGGTGGCGGGCGCGGACCGGTCATAGAGCCCATAGAGTTAAAGGTGGTTAATTGTACCTGTAAAATCCATAGATTTAGGAGGTTCCCTAGTGGCCGTTAGCTGTACAAAAAAAATGGGGGAAAAAGTCGCGGCTTATAGTCCGAAAAGTACGGTACTTTCTTTTACTAACCACAGAGAGCATGGCTGTGTCTTCAGTATCTAATATGTCTTAGAAATAAAAGCCATTTCTGTACAGCTGGTGGTGAATTGTATTTTTTCGTGAGAAGATTATATCTTATTTTAAATTACATTAATTTGCCCAAAAAAAAACAAGACAAAAAAATAGGAGAGTATAAATATTGACTATATGGTCATGAGACCCATTTAGGGAATCCACTCCACTAGGGCTGGCCAAAGAGTGCGTGTGCTATATTCCAGCATCTTCGTCCATTTCACGGTTGTTACATTTAGAGCTAAAATTATAAAAATAATAATAAATCTGCGTATTGTTAAATCACATTAAAGATTCGGCTGGTATGATTCAAGAGTTCCCAGACCTTCTGACACATCAAATGCACGGACTTCCCATGCCCACTTCCCTCAAATGTACGCCCCTGCATGGTTTGAGACACAAACCAAGCATTCATTTTCAACCTTCGAGGATTTCCAAGAGCAAGAATTTATTTTGGCAATTATATATAACTGTTTGCTCATTTTCAGCAACGAGGTGATAATAACCGTGCAGTATGCTGTGCAGTGTCAGTTACTTTTTTCTTCAGCCATAACAACTCTATAGCGACTGCAAATAAGGTCAAAGACACATTTAAAGTTTGAGAAGCACTCATTTGGGCTTAACTTTGAGGGCTTGGTTTTCTTTTTCTTTTTTGTGCAAAACAAAAACACACTCCATTCTCCTGTACTGACAGCTGGTACTATGTCCCACACACTCTGCACCATCTGTTAGCCATGTCATCAGGACAGGACAAGATGTAAGTGTGGATGATTCAATGCGCCGTCCATGCCTGTCCTACAGGAAAAAACAGCTGATGAGAATCTTGTAAATCCTGCATTTCCTGGAATAAAGATCGATCGCATCTGTGAAATCCCCTTATTACTCTGCTGTGGTTGCAGACACTAATAGGTCTGGGTGGCAGCCATTTATTTGTCTGTGCAGCTCTACTTTGACTCACTGTCATCACTGTGGGCTTGAGCTAGACCAGAGCCAGTGTCTCAACGCAGCACACTGCACCATTTTCAATAAGCAACCGCAATGGATTGTGGTTGATCAAACTAGATACAGATCTATACTGAAAGGCCTTGATGCAGATAGCGCAGATCCCCTCAGGACACCCACGCCTATATAGCCTTCAAATATTACACATGTGCCGTGGCCCATGAAGCTCAAACATGTGTATTGGTCTTTTGATACAATCCTCTACAGCTGAAACCCCTGTCAATTAAATGTTTCCCTAGTTAACTTCTCAATTTGAATTTGCTGATTGTCTTTCTCTTATGTGATAATGAACTAAGTATATTATGGATTTGATCTGTCAAACAAAACAACCAATGTAGAAACAGCATCTAGGTCTTAAGATATTGTGGGGGCATTTTCCACAGTTTGCTGATGTTTTATAAATGTATTTACTCAAAGATTGTTGTGTAAAATCCCGAGCATTACATAACCTCCTTTAAGGGTAAATTGAACCCAGCGCATAAAGAATCTATATATACAAACTCATTAATTGTTAAAACATCAGAAAGCTGCAGAGTCAGAAATAAAGCTCTTTTATTGTGCGAGGCTGGTGGGTGCCTTCAAGAATAAGGCATAAAAACGAAATCTTCAATAAGAAAGCTGACAGTGCTGGGAATACTGTGAGAAGCCGGTCGACTGTCTGGTATAACTCTGATTAAATGAAATTATACGCAGGTGACAAAATCAGCATTGGGACCAAGAAGCTTAGTGTGCAGCTTCCTTTGGGATATTTCTAACAAAAATAAAGGTTTTGGCCCTGAACCGTTTATAAGCATATACTGTATCCTTTTGCATCATGGGGCACAAACCAATGCAAGGGTAGTATCTTCAGGGAAAAATACAAAATAAAGTTGTATTCCGAGTACACTTTTTCTCTCTAATTTATTGCTAGTGCTGGGCGTACTATCATTGGGAAGGAACATTTTTAGCCTGAATTCTTAGTGTTTTGCAGAAACACTAACGGCCCGTCCACACAGCAGCGTAAAAAAAATCTTGAAAATCTTGGAGGTGGGCGTGTCTGAAAGCTTGGGGATTTTTTGCGAGCAACGCGACCAACAACCAATCACATGAATCTTCCGCCCCCGACATACAAAGCAATAGCAATGTTAAAACGAAGTAAACTGGATATATATTTAAGCAATAGCTCACGACAGGCCGCTTCGCGTCGGGCCGAACCACGCCCCTTAGCTGTGATATAATGAGCATATATCACGGCCTGAAGTGAGCTATTGCTTTTATAAAACGGTTACCAAGTGTGGCAATATGAAAAAAAAATACACACTCTAATTTAAATAGTTTTTATTAGTAAATAATGATGTTCCAAATAAAATAGTCCCTCCGTTGCCTTCTGCGCGAAACATAGTGCGAGGTGGTTGCTATGCAACAACACTAACAGCTAGCGAACATATTAGACAGAGAGCGTTGATTCATTATTTGGCTATTTATTTACATTCAGTTGTATGTTGCCGTTTATTGTGCACCCACTGAAAACCTGTCCAGCATCAGTAGCATGGCTTACGTGGTTACTTGTTGAAGTTGTTCTAGGCTGTTGCTTGGCGTGGTGAGAATATTGCTCCACTTTCTCCGGTCCCCGAGATTTGGCTTCCAGTAGCTCTGGAGAGAGCTTTCGTACCTGTGGCCACTAACGGTCATACTTTCTCTGCTTTGTTTCAAGACCTGCATCAGAAAGCTTTTGAATGCTGGTACTTTTCCAGTTGGTCTACCTGCTCTTCACGTAGCTCTGCATGTCGTCGTTTAGGTGCTTTTTTTTCTGGAGATAGGCACTGCTCAATCCACTCCTCCATAGTAAGACCCCCCGGAGGTCGAAGTTAATCTTAAATGTTTCCATCTTATGCTTTGTAAGTTTGTTTCGTAACAGAAGAAATGTAAATATATTTATAAAACTGACAAGTCAAATCAAGCAATCTGATTGGCCGATAGTATTTTTGCGGACCTCTTTGATTACAGATTTGAAAACATCGTTGCTTGCTTTAAAAGTAGTTCAATTCATGATGTCAGACCTTGGGAAGTATCTAGATGTCCCTGCCCTTATGCCAAAGGAACTGCACACTGAATATGTTTTGCCGTTTGATGTGTATGTCTGGACCGCTGCGTAAAAAGGAGGGTTTCTGCCCCGTTACTTCTCCGCTGCTTTCTTGTTCCAGTATGAAAAGCAAACTGCAGGCAGTTTGCTTTTCAGCCTAACGGTATACTGTTTTTCTCAGACGCGGAGGGATACTGACTTGTTGTGAAAAGTAACTTACAATTCTACCCGTGGTATACGCTCAGTATATCACGGCTAAGAACCAATCAGATTGCTTGATTTGACTTGTCCGTTTTATAAATATATATATATATATATATATATATATATATATATATTGAATTTTCAGGCCATTATGGTTATTAAATAGAGAGCATTGCAGCACTCTCAGCTACATCTGAGTACATTATCCCGATAATAACCACCTCCTTTGCTTAAAGTGGACCTATCATGCTATATTTGAATAATATATTGTAGGGTCATACCTATATAAAACATGTCTGTGAAGTTTTTTTTTTCAAAATACCAAACCAAAGATCATGCATTTTAGCCATGCCTCATTTCGCTCCATTTCCTCTTTTCCAGCCCTGTTTTTGCAAGGGCTGATTCTGTGACGTAGCTTTAATGCAAATGAGCTGCAGCTGACCACGCCCCCCTGCAGGAGAGGGAGATCAGCTGCTGGGCTCTCAGAAGAGGGGGAGAAAAAGAGAGGCTCCGTCCTCCGTGTATTATTCTTATATTATTATATAGAGTCGTTCGTTATTCATTTGTTTTAAAGCTCAATAAATAACAAAGAAGACCTTTGACCGGCACTTTTCTAATTTTGTCCGGCGAAAAAAATCTAGTTCATAAACATGTCCGTGGTAAAATGTTTTGAACACACAAGCAGAAATCTGCCGGAGTCTTCTGCCACAGATTCTTTCTTCTTCTTTTTCCAGGGATGGCATTGCATGCAGTCCCTAGTCCCGATTCTTGCAGCCAACAAAAGCACAACGTTTTACTCCCTTAGATATCCTGGCAAGAGCAGGCAAAAACACAGATGTGACTGGGGGAGATTTAGCTTTCCGACAGCCTATATGTGAATGAGAGGTTGGGCAATGGCCGTGGCCCAACCTCTCATTCCCCTGATAGGTGGAGAGTTGCCCAAATAGGCGGAGCACACCTTTTCTGACGTCAGAGAAAATCAAATCTGGATCAGCTCAGTTGCAGCCCCGTTTTTAGAGATTTGGGTATGGAGGAAAAGAGAGAGGGTTGTGACACTTGGTGAGTTCCCCGACACCCCGGGGACACATATTCATGTATAAGAGACGTACAAAAGTGCATTTTGCATGATAGGTCCCCTTTAATGAATGTCCACATGTTGCACCACATTCTTGACATGGAAATGAAGACGGAGACTGTGCAGATGCAACATGCAGATGAAAGTCCCATCAAAGTGTCTTGGATGTGTACCAATTAGCGAGCAAGTTAAAGCTCTTGAGTTTGTAGTGAATTTATGAACGTATTAGTGGATATTTAGCTGGAGATCAATAACATCCTTTTTTTACCTATCAACTCGCACCTATTCTTACCAACAGGCGTCATCAGAGTGATTCAGCCTAGGGTTTATTTTTAGGGTGCAAAACCCTGCAGTGCTACAGCCTGTACCTGCAGACGAACTTCTCAAGTGGAAGTAAATGGCGCTGAAGTCAGTGAAGCATTTCATACCGTGCCGAGTGAACTTTAGATGTGTATTTGATTAGGCCAATTATCTTTTCTAATTGGCACATTATGTAAGATTATTTTGGACGAGATGAAACAACAAGAGGTCAATCAAATGTCAGGGCATCAACAGTGATGTAAAGTGAAGATAATAGAAATCTACATCAATGTCAAATATGTGAAGTTGTTGTCGTGCTTTCATCACATCTTGTCAGTTCCCTGACAGTGGGGGGGGGGGGGGGGGTTGGACAAGTCTGACAAGAACTAATAACTTTTAAGACAAAGAAATACGTTTTTATACTTTGCAGCAAAGGCAGAAATACTACACATACTGTACACATCAGCAATCTCAAAAAAGTACCACTGCGTGATGACTAAGAATATAAATTGCTTCCAACATGAAGAGCACGGTATATATGCTGACCATCATTTATTTTTATCAAAATCCGCAAAACAAAGTCCGACCCTTCACTCACAGCTAAATCACCCGTCTCTGCTAGAGGACACACATTTCTCATCGAGCTCCGATCGAAAGAATCCCAGTACGTTGCTTCACCCAAATTTCCCAAACAAGTAGGCGTCACGTTGGGCCATGGGCCTAGCAGGTGGTGTGTTCTCCCTCCTGCTGCATCTCCATCCCCGGTCTCAGGGTGAAGCCTCGGTGCCAAGGAGCAGCCCGCCACAGATAATGGAGAGGGCTAATAATGGCCAGCGAGGGTCGATACAAGCGCTTTGCTGATAGCTCGGGGGAGAGTCATGTTGAGATGCTAACCTCTGCTCCATCTGACAAAGATGTTCCCCTCACCACTGGAGCCTAATGAGCTGCCTGCTTGTGTGTTCTACCGATCGATGGAGAAAAGGAGGCGACAGACACACATTTTAGCTAAAAGTAACCCCTCTTCCCCTTCACCGGGGGTTATTCATCAAGTTTGACACCAAAGGCTAGCTATGGGGAAACTTAAGGCTCATTGGTCTCTTTGCCAGCCTGCTTGCCACTGGCAACAAAGTGATCATTAATTTAAAGTTTTAAAGTATGTTAGCAATTAACATCCGAGGGAAAATGCCCATTTAGATGTAATGTAAGAGCCACAAACATGCTTTATTTCCATATACACCAGGGCAAGTACTGCTGCCCGACTACAACGCAAGTAATTGGCTGATAACGGGTCCACTTCAACCAGATATGGTGACTCCACTGGTAAAAGTAAAAAAATGTGTTTTTCAAATATATTTAGTTTGAAGTGATTAACAACACAGGTCAATGGAGGTGAGGAAAACAAGTTTCAGTGATAAAAACACACAGACTTATCTTACAAATATTCATTATTAGATGCCGTTGAGCCCAAGTTTCAGGGCGAAACCCAGGCTTCAGTAAAGGTCGCTGCATTACAAGTGGAAGGGGGGGGGGGGGGGGGGTGTCAGGAAGAGTCATGCTCTTTACTTCCACTCTTTGGTTTGTTTATTCTGTCTGGCCGCTTGATCTGGCAGCTTCTCAAGGAACGATGGGTCAACAAACAGACAACACATTCTCAAACAGCCGAGGCTACTCACATTGAATTTGATGATGTCGTATACCAAATAGCGGGGCACCGGCTGACCGTCCACTTTGTCGATGATCATCTCCTGCACAGATAAAGAGCAAAGATACACTTTATTGTTATTGACAGAAAAATATATACAGTTGAATGAAGATGATGTCCAAGAATAAAAAGGGGGATGTCTTCACGGCATAGTATGTGCAGTTTTTCTTTGAAACCAGTGAAGCACTTGAGGGTGAGCGCTCTCGAGGGGACGCATGTTCACAGGGGGAGACGCCTGCAGCAATGACAAGGGTAGTAGTGGAATTGGGGAATTGTGCGTGTGTCTGTGTGTACGCAGTGAGGTCTGGTGCAGAAGGACATGAAGCAGAAATAGCAATGCCCATCCATTATGCAACACTTTGCAGTTGAAAGTCAGGTGCAGCGGTGGTGCAAGGTGCCCATCAGACACATTGTTTTCAAACAGCTGTTACACAACCAGGCAATGCAGCGACAGCAGACTCAGACGTCACCACCGCTCAAGCACTATAGAACTATATATATGTTTTTAACTCTTGTAAAATATTCAGGTGACTAACTGTGCTCTGCGGCGGTAAAAGACAGGTAGAGGAGAAGCAGGTGCTGGGAAGGGTGGGAAGTATTTTAAGGATGCTGCATACTTTTCCATACAAATGAACAAATAAGGAAGTGTTATGGCTGAATGACAGGAATGAACCTTATTATAATTGATGTATTAGCATTCATGTTGTTAAAAGAAATAACTTATTTTGGGTCAAATGAGTCATGTATGTTGCAGCCCTCTTTTTAAAGTTTTTTTTTCCGACTAGATAAAGCTGTTATTATTGAGATTGGCTGTATCATGAGCTTCAGGGACTCTGCTGTACTGGGCAGTCCAGGTGAAGTTTACTGAATAATGTGCTGTTTTTCATTTCATTTAACTCACAATGTGGCCCAAGATGGGCATTTTTTCTCCACAGGGCCAGTGGAAATAAAGTTAAGCCACTGCTGTTCTAACTGTGCCGCATGTTGTTAATCTCCAGCCCTGTTGTGCCGATACAATAATTACGTATTCTAACCAGGATATTATCGACTTTATATTGTATTGCACCAAGCAAAATCTGTTATCTCTTATTATCACAACAGCCAGATGAAAAGACAGCTCAGTTTTGTCTAATTGTTCTGCAATCCCGTGTGATTTGAACATGAAAAGCTGCTTTTGTTTCCAGTAGTCAATACGCTGTAGTAACCGTAATGACTGTCACCCATTGGTTTCAGAAGTCTAGTAGATGAAACCTGGGTGGAGATAAAGTGGGACAAAAGTGGAGCTAACATCCAGCGTTTTTGTATATAAGAAAGTGTCCAAACTATCTTTAAAGGGGACCTATCATGCAAAATGCACTTTTTTTATGTCTTTTGTCTCCCGGTGTGTCAGGGAACCCGGTGCTATCAGAAACAATGCCCGACTGTTTTGGACGTAATATGATCGATGCATGTTTACATTAGCATCCGCTAAACACTCAGAGCTAACCTGTACTGGAGAGCATGTGTGTGAAGAAGCAGGATATAAAAAGGAACTCACCCTTGTGGTGTAACCGGCAAGAACGAGAACGCCTTTGAGCTCCATACTGTTTCAGAAATACTCCTTGATAATCCATGATTATGGCGTTTCATCACGGCTAGTATTTAGTTTAGACAGTAGCTGCCGGGTCCCGCATGAGCTCAGCCCCCTCCTTTTTTATTTTTTTTTAAAGCTTTATTCTCAAAATCAGCACTTTTGAAACAGGAAGTGAAATAGAGGGATATGAGGCATGGCTAGAATGGGTGATCTGTTTGGTATTTTGGGCAAAACACTTCATAGACATGTTTTTTATATATCTGAGACCTATGTTATTGCCTAAAAATAGCATGATAGGTGACCTTTAAGATATCTTCAAGATGGACAATAGAAGAAGTGAACTGATTTAATGAGAGGATCTGGTAAATATTTAACTTTCACCATAAACCATGGATTTTAAACACCCCTTAAAAGGTGGGGTAGGTACATTTGAGAAACCGGCTCGAGATCGCTAGAATTTGAAAATACACAACCGGAGAAAATCTGCCTCTTCCTTATAGAGCCCCTCCTCCAACACACACGAACGCGCACATGACCAATGAGGGCACGAGATACGTTTGTGCCCCGATGGAAGGCTGACAGGCAGGTAGGCCATCCAATCGATTGGTTGTACTTTTACAGTATTACGGATTCTACAGATGAAATTTTTTTATGGATTTTTTGTCAAAGCACTTCAGATATTCATTGCTATCGGGATGTTAAGAGCATTCCATGGAATATAACAAAAAGTGTATCTCGAGCCGGTTTCTGAAACTTACCTACCCCACCTTTAATGTAGTTGCTCACTTTGAACGCAACATTTAGCAACAACTGGTGGCTGAAGGCCCTTTGATATAGGCTACACTGGTAGTAATGGGCTCCAATTAAGTACCTGCAATTCTTTTGAATTAAGCTAACATACTATACATATTGTGGTACGATTAATCATCAATGTGCTTCTTTACTATATGTAATATGTTCATATCAATAGGCAGGAACAAACGGCAACACTTAATATCCAGAGCCATATTGGTGGAGTGGATGAAGAAGAGTGAATGACAGGCACAGAGAGAAGTAATTATGTTCTTTGGAGGCTGCCATCATTATGCATCTGGTGCACTGAAGCGTTGCACAGACAGACAGCGGCGGAGGAATACATTAATGTAACCAAAGGCAACCAAATTCAATCTAGAAGACGCACACATCCAATGTTGGACATCAAGTTGATGTAAAGCTCATTAAAAACTGTACAACATACAGAACAGCATGTCAAGACAAAGACCAGTGCCTTTGGGCTGAAGATGAAACATATCAGACAACACAGCTTGGCTTCTACGGGGCTCAACATAGCCTCTCTCAACGGAGAGAGCCAGAAGCATCAACAGATGAATAAACACAGTCAAAACAAACCTTGTAGCAATCCAAACACAAGGACAGCCTGCTCCTTCCAAATAGCACTAATGCGCCGCAATTAGATGTCCTGCCTGAGTGAGGAAACCACATTCACCGCATCAATCAGCAGCTGTTAAGCCAAGAGGACGCAAACACCTACTTTACATAAAATTGCTAAACAAAACAAGGCCAGAGGCAAAACAAAAAACAATCACAGGCAACTTATCCGTCATCTCTAGGGCCGGAATATCAAACGCAAAACACTGCCAGACATGTATGATTAATCTCGACTGACTGCGTGACCATAAAGCAGTTTAGCTGGCTGTGTTTCCAGTTGGGGAACGGGATAATGAGTCATGTGTGTGTGCACCTGCAGCTGGGGATTTGTGTGACCTTAACAGCACGACCATGCCAATACAAAAACGTGCCTGGTATTATGGATGAGGGAGGAGAAGTCAGCGACCCCAACTATCACCCTGGGAGCGTACACTGAGTATTACAACACACTGTGAGGCAAGAGGAAACAGTGACAAAACTATTAGACATTTCTCCAGGACACGGACGATTGTTTTCCTGTAAGCCTGAAAAGACTCGACTGTCAGACATGCTTTTCTTTCGCCTAAGGTTTGGCAACTCGTGTCAATTATCTGCAAGACTGCGCGGCAGGGGGCAGGAAGTGAGTGAGACATCAGAAATGGAGGGGACTAGCTTGAGTTTCAATAATCAGGATACATGTATTTATTATCCTTGCAAGAATGGAAGTAGTCATCACATACAGAGCTGCATGGGACAAATAGTTCCCAGAACAGTGCCCTTCACATGCTTATATACAAGAGAGGGAGTTACACAGTCACAAGATGCAGAATACCGCTTCAAAGCAATATTCAATGTTTAGTTCAGATTAGCTAAGGCCGACGTAGTCAATAAACATGACAGTCATATGTGTATCTCCATAGAGGCTGAATCATCATGTTAATCACATAGCTATCATATGCCTAAAACAGTCCTGACGCTCTTCTGGGTAATCATACATCCCGTTACGTACACAGCTACATAGCGCCTTTGTTATCATCTGCTACTCTGATATTGGAAGAGAACATTCAGTATTTTCCAACAATTTCCATTCAAGGGGAAAAACGGTGTTGTTTAAAGCCCCTGTCACACTGTCCCGACATTGACACCAGATGGACACACGAATATGGAATTGTGAATTTCGCACAAAGATGGCCCCGAACTTGTTCAACGGCCAAGCAACAGCCGAAGCAAGTACGATGCCTACAGAAGCCACACGATGGAGCCCGAGCCACACACGAAGGCAACATTTACATTACATTTAAGACATACAACTGCAATGAAAGTAACAAAAACAATTATGTTAAAAAATACTATGGGACTTTACATGTTGGAAACTTGAGATTGTATATAATAAAAATGTTGACTGATATTTTCAGACTTTGTTCTGTACTTTCTCCGTCTTTATATTTAGAAGATATTAAGTTTTCTCCGTCATGTGGTTTCCATAGCAACAACAACTTCCTTTCAACAGCTTAAACTCGCCTTCAAAATAAAAGCATCTAAATAAAACAGGAAGTTAACCTAAATTACATTTAGGAAGGGCTGTCAGTCGATTAAAATATTTAATCGCGATAAATCGCATGATGTCCATAATTAATCGCGATTAATCGCAAATGAATCGCACATTTTTTATCTGTTCTAAATGCACCTTTGAGGAATATTTTTCAAGTTTTTAATACTCTTATCAACATATGACTCGAGTGCCTTACGAAGGGCAAAATGGACACACTAATCCAACACGAAAATGAACCTTGGCAAGGTCCTTCGGCAATTTTTGGGCATGACAAAGATTTTGCCACCGCTCACGAAGTTGCTGCCGGAGACTGAGAACTCCACCGGCGGTCATACGGTGGCTTAAGATGCCCTCACGAATGGCCCGATGTTACGATCAGAGCCGAATTTGAACATTTCCTTTATCGTGTGTCCATCTGGTGTCAATTTCCGGACAGTGTGACAGGGGCTTAAAGGAGCATCAAGAGAAGCTAGCATGGCACATACATTACAATCCAAAAACAAGAGCAGTATTCACTCACCCCGTCCAATAGAGTATTTGCGAGGTGTACACGTGGATCCTTCCGGAAAGGAAACTCTAGGTTCGCTATGTGGAAGATCGTGTTGTCTCTGTCGATCATGAATACTTCATTTTTTCCGTTGATCAACATCATGTACCTGCAGGAGGAGAGGTCGAAACATTATGTATTTTAATCAGAAGGGAGCAAGGTGGGTTATTCATGCTGTGTTAAAGAGGAAGTTGTTCATTTTTAGTTTTTTCGGTCGTGTTTGAATGAAGTAGGCAGTGTTAAATGAATCAATCATTCAAAAGAATCTTCTGTACGTAGCACTTTATAGATAGGAAATGTACCTGCAGGATTCTTGCTTTTGAATAGAATTAGAATAGAATTGGGAGGGATGAAACCCTCTTTAATGGTCTCACATGCAGAGCACACACAGTGAAATGTGTTCTGCTTTTAACTAGTGGTGCAAAAAAATACTGCGAAGTGGGTTGATTGGGATGAGGGGCGCTTGTTTTTCACTCGGCTCCTCCCGTTTTGCCAGTACTGTGGTATTAGTGGTTTAGGAAGAGGGGAGTTTTTCACAAATCCAGCGCTCCCTAACTCATGCCTGGCTGTGACGTAAATGGTGTGCGGCCGTGAAGCCAGGACAGTAAACAAACATGTCGTCGGTAGTATGGGACTATTTCAAAGTTTCAGAGTTAGATAGTTCGCTTGCTATGTGTATTAACAAATGCAATGCAGAAGTTCCACGAGGAGGGAAAAAGGCAACGAGCTATAATACTTCCAACCTGATTAGTCACCTGAAACATCGCCATCGCTACGATGGTGTGTTAAAAGCGTACGAAGACGCCTGCGCTGCTAAACTAGCGGTGAATCCAAAGCCAGCTGCAAAGGCACCGGGCTTTTACCTATCGACGAGGCTTTTGAAAAAGGCAAGATTTATTTGGGAAAATAAATATGGTCACTTTGAAGAGTCAAAACTGTTCTTGGCTTTGTTTTGTTCATAGTAGTAATGCTCATGTCATTTGCTCACTACTAGTATTTTTTTTACCACCAGGTGTGCAAAAACTACAGGTACATTTAATATATATATTAGGGCTGTCTGTCGATTCAAATATTTAATCGCGATTAATCGCACATTTTTTATCTGTTCTAAATGTGCCTTAGGGGAATATTTTTCAAGTTTTTAATACTCTTATCAACATATGAGTGGACAAATGTTAATGTTAATTATCATTTGAACAATGACAAACATTCTCATGAATATTAAACACAACAACCTCTGAACATTACAAATATTCGCCTCAATTCAACCTGGAACCTGTATACAATAATACAATACAAATGGGGGGGGGGGGGGGGGTGGGTGTGTGTGTGTGTGTGTGAGTGAGAGTGAGTGAGTGTTGAGTGAGTGTGAGTGAGTGAGTGAGTGAGTGAGTGAGTGAGTGTGTGAGAGAGTGGAGAGAGAGAGAGAGAGAGAGAGAGAGAGAGAGAGAGATGGATCGTTGGAGCCATGTGCAACTCAAGGCATATGCTCGAACGGGAGCTGCCTGGACGCTGCAATCATGTTGCGCGCACTATCCGTGCTGAGTGTGCTGACTTTTCGTACAATGTCCCACTGGCTGCTGCCTGCATAAAGTCAAGTGCTCGGCGCGAAATGTCGCTCCTCTGTTTTTATTTAAACAGCTCCTTATATCCGTTAGCGCAGCTAGCTAGCACCAGATGCTAACAACAACAATACACGTAAGGTCTCTCTCCGCTCGCGCCACACATACACACACCCTCCCGGTCCTCCCAATAGCCAGTCGGTGCCTGCCGGTGAGCGTGGAAGTGTGGTCTGCTGCAAGCGGGCGGCAGGAGCGGGGCTGTCAGCAGCATCAGCTTGTAGATGGTATTTTAAACTCGATGCGCTCTGAAACTACGGGGCGGCCGAGGACAAAAAATACACATGCGTTAATCGCGTGAAAATAATTAGTGGCGTTAATTTTTTTTTGCGTTCACGCATTATTAACGTTCGAGCAATAATATAATATATATTTATATTATTATCGTATCGGTCTTGAGAAGCAGGAAGTTATCGGTATCGGTTTCAAAAAACCAATATCGTGCATCTTTTTAACCCATCCTAGTACCAGAAGTCTAGTACTAGGAGCAGTGGGCAGCTATTGTACAGCGCCCGGGGAGCAATGGGAGTGAGGGGGGAAGGGGGGTGTCCGGTGCCTTGCTCAAGGGCACCAAGGCAGGGCAGGAGGTGAACTGGGACCTCTCCAAGTAGCAGTCCACACTCCATATTTTAAGTCTGGTCGGGGACTTGAACCGGCGACCCTACAGCTCCCAGTCCAAGCCCAGGCATCCTCAAAGTACGGACTCCGGTCCGGATCCGGACCGAACCACAACTGTCTCTGGACTCTGAGCAAATTATACTTTTCATATGTATTATCTGTGTTATCTGCGAGACATCGCCACAACGCAACGAGTCAAAATGATCCGCTATGTCCATAGACTGCAAACAGCGCTCATTGGACATTTATGAGAGAAAGTCTCTAATGTCCGAGTGCAAGTGAATGCAGCACAAGATGCACGTCATGTAACCCCTCCACCGGTCCTGGCGCGAGCGTGGACATATGATTGGCGGCGATTTCATTTGAACGGGACGGCGCAAAACGAGAAGCATTCGGACCCAAGCACTGAAGGAATGAGGTATTTGCGGTCTACACTGACAGAGAAGAGACTGTCAGTTTGGCTGTACTCAGCATTGAATCAAAACGCACTGAAGCTTTGATCTGAATACGTTTGTGAGGCGTTTTGCTGAACAAGATGGTAATCGCCGCATTCAGCTGTAATACACGTCAACTTGATGCTCTGCTCACGGATGAGCAGAACAAACTGTTAAGATGATGACCTTACGTGTGTAAATATTTTTTTTTCTTTGAGGGGGTCTGCCCCCAAAAAACTGTTTTAAGTCCTGAGGAAGTCAAATAAGACAGTGTGTAAAACTACACTGCCCAGCCAAAAAAAAGTAACCACTTTGATTTAACTAGGCCAGAGTATTTTTGTTGGGTAATCTATGGTAGGGCTAACCCATACAGTGGTGGGGCTCAAGTCAGTATTTGTAATGTAATTACATTCACGCTATATCGCACCCCTTGACAGTGAAACGCACGAGTGAGGCTTTTATTAGTCTCCTGTTATCAGCTAAATTACATCGAGAGCAACAGGTGTGAGATAAACAATACAATAGCCTATTCTGCTAATTCCACGTTGTTACAACATGCTACGCAGCGGCAGAAACAAAAAAAGTTGGCATATAGAATTGACACGGAGAGGGAGAGAGAGAGAGAGAGGGGGGGGGGGAGACAGAGGAGAGACACAGGTAAACAGAGAGAGACAGACACAGCACACAACAGGTGGCCTGTACAACTGAATTTCCCCTCGGGGATTAATAAAGGTTCATCTTATCTTATCTTATCTTATCTCTATTGTCATACAAAACACTTTTTCAAATGAGCCATTATTACAAAATATATTCAAAACTCACTATTCACTCTTCAGGTGGGTCGTGTGACTCTGGCACCTGTTCGACTTGTACCTCAATGCGAGGGCGTTTAAGAACAAATCTATCCATCCGAAATATACAATTAATCCTAGAAGTTCTGCTGTCTGTCTGCAATTTACTCGGCGCGAGTTTGGGGACTGTGAACGTGACGTATCGACATATCAGTAACGGCCCGTCCACACAGCGGCGTGCGTTGACGCTTCCCCATTCACTTTGAATGGGGTGACGTCACTTTTAGCCGAAATGCATCGTGGGAAGCGACGTGGAGCGTAGCTGGCGTGGCTCGCTGCAAAAGTTGAGCAATGTTCAACTTTTGACGCCTCGGTGAGGCGTCAGCCAATCGAATCATATGCCAGTACAAGCTCTAGCCAATCAAACCGCTGCTTGTGTGTCAGGGGCGGGAGATTCATGTGATTGGTTGTTGGTCGAGTTTCAGACACGCCCGCCGGCAAGCGTCAGCGCACGCCGCTGTGTGGACGGGCCGTAATGCATGACGCAGCAGACCCAACGTTTCGTTGCTCTGATTGGCTGTAGGTCTATTCAAATTGCATTCGGAGGCATTTTGATCTGACCACGGCCGCGCTGATATTATAAAGACAAGACATTTATAAAGCAATGATGGGAATGCTGAATGAAAGAGGGTGCAGCTGCCTTTATTCATAACTGTGCCGCTCTTACACTGCGACTCTGAGGGGTCAAGCACAGACACAAAAACAATGAAAACTGCTGCATACAGATTATTTTTGTTTTTGCAACCTCGTGTTAAGAATCTTGTTGCAATTGTTTAGAAGTTTGAATGACCGTAATAAACGGACCTTTGTCTTATTGAAACATTTATTTTGGACCTTTAAGATTTGTACCCCTGCCCTACTGACTTCTTCATGGTCGAATGCAATTATTGTATAGGTTTAAGAATATTTCTCTGCTTGAAGTTTTGTGAGTTTATTTTGCTGATTTATTAGACTGGAGAAACTAAAAGAGCATAGCAAATTCAACAAACTGAATATATCTGCAATGACAAGTTGGAAAATGTATTACATATATCTCAACCATGTACATAAATTAAATATAAAATGAGGAGCGAAAATAATTTGGGTGGCTCAGTCAGTAGGGGCTTGGACTGTGAGCCGTAGGGTTGCCGGTTCAAGTCCGCAAACGGACCTAAATATGGAGTGTGGACTGCTACTTGGAGGTCCCAGTTCACCTCCTGCCCTGCCGTGGTGCCCTTGAGCAAGGCACCGGACAACCCCCTTCCCCCCCACTCCAATTGCTCCCCGGGCGCTGTACAATAGCTGCCCACTGCTCCTAGTACTAGACTCCTGGTACTAGGGTGGGTTAAATGCACATTTCACTGTGTGTGCTGTGCGCTCTGCATGTGTGGCCATTAGGGATGTAACGATATATATATCGAATATCGCGGTAAAGAAATGTCTCAATACCGTCGTGAGTGTGACAAATATACCACGATTTGTTTAACTAATTTTTTTGTAAAAACCTTTATTTAACCAGATGGTCCCATTGAGATAATCGATCTCTTTTTCAAGGGAGACCTGTCCAACATGGCAGCAAGTAGGTTACAACATGAACATAAAACAACAGAACACAAAAGGACATCGTATTTACAGGGCTACATGTACACACCTAGAGACATTGACAAGTACCAACAGTATATTTATATCTCGCCCTGTCAATAAGCCTCACCTTCTTGGCAAAAACTGTATTGTTTTTGAAGTGGTGGAGAGACAATGCAGAGTTTTACCTACTGCCGTCACCCATGGCCAAAGCATATCTCTCTGTCCCAGCAACATCAGTACCAAGCAAGAGAGTTTTTTCCACAGCAGGGGATTTTGTAAACGCCCAAACATCCCAGCTTCTACCTGGAAATGTGGACATGCTCACATTCCTAAAAGATAACCTTGATGATGCCGAGTGAGTGAGTTAGAGTTGAGTTGCTTGAAAAACTAAAGTGAAACTTGATTTATTTTATTGCAGGGTCTGATTATTATATTGTTGACACTTTAAAATACTACTATCCTACTAAAATGCTGTACAAATCAGATTTATTATTTAATAAAGAAAAAAATTCAAGTAACAAAAATAATCATAATATATATGAAATAATGTATTATATTATTGCCTCTGCATTAAATTATTATTGGATATGGTAATAACTTAGTAATTAAATACGTCTGAAAGCAGAAGTCCAGGGCAAATAATTGCAAGTCTCTTCAGTGCGCATGTCAGAAAACGAGATGCATTGTGGGACATGTAGTTTATGGGCAACCTGCTTCTGTAAAGTGGCATGTAACCGTATAATAAACGTATTATATTCTTTGCAAGCTCCACATAAAATGAAGTCGTGGGCCGGATTTGGCCCCCGGGCCTTGAGTTTGACACCCCTGCTCTACAGGGAGTTTCTCTCCCACACACTCCCCTCTGAAGCTTAACGAATCCAGCCTTTGCATGGGAGACAAAGACAGAATTAATATCTGCATGAATATAAAAAATGAAAATAAGGTTTCTGTAAAATCCATTAAACAAAAGTGATTGATCGCAGTAGTTGTACAATCCATACTTTGTATTATTGGATTACACCGCTTTACACTGAAAGGGTTTATCTGTTATTTTGTCCGTATCATTCTGTTTAGTTACTTAATTTGGCTTCAGTACAATTCAAAATCGAGTTAACAGAAGCAATAGAGAAACTTGATGATACACGAGATACTGCTGGAAAATGTCTTATTCATTGCGAGATTCAAAAACTAGAGAGCAGTGACATTCAGATTGTTCAAATAGCTGTCAAAATAAGTCAGTTTACCACCATGGTTCATGATAAGCCAGTTCTCCTCTCCATCCTGCAAACAGGTGTGTCAGACTGCTGGAGCGTAGAGACATTAACACTTCTACACTTAGACACCTTTCAGACTTTTATCGCCGTTAAACCTTCATCTCAGCTCTCAGAAATAATGCTTAGGAAGGGGAATATCAAAGAGAAGAAATATATGTTTTCATGGTATAATCTCTGGGAGCTGCAGCCTGTACAATTAACCTGCCAACAGCTCCTTTTCCATCAGCAGATGTGTTATAAAATGTGTTGTAAAATATCACCACACAACACAAACGATGTTCAAACTAAACCTCCACATAATCAATGGCTTTATTTGTAAGTATAATAGAGAAGCACGAGTATCATGCAAAAGTGTTCATACCAAATGTTTATAGTTTGATCAACTGAGTAAGCTGATCACTGAGTTGGCAGACATGATAGGTAGTTTGAAGTGAGGGACAGCAAACAGACAAAATCCTTGATCCTCCTTTCTGTCGGTTCGCTAAGACGAGCTGAAGAGAAACACAGACTCTATTGTTGCCTTTATCCTCCAGAACATTTACTGTAACAACACTGATCACTCGCTGCTGAAATAGCTTCTTTCTACTGCTTTGTTAACACTTTACTGAGACATCTGTTTTGTCACTTCTGCTACCCGGAAAATTAAATAGGTTTCAACAAA
This sequence comes from Pseudochaenichthys georgianus, assembly GCF_902827115.2. Taxonomy (NCBI): domain Eukaryota; kingdom Metazoa; phylum Chordata; class Actinopteri; order Perciformes; family Channichthyidae; genus Pseudochaenichthys; species Pseudochaenichthys georgianus. Next base: position 28,378,241 of record NC_047526.1, on the reverse strand, counting down.
GCGCTGCACAGAACTAGAGCTGGAGGCCAATTAGCACAGTCGTGTCATTGTAAACCAACATTCACACATATGGACTCAGGCGAGAGACGTGCCGACGCTTTTATTTCAAGAATCAAATGCCAGCGTGACACCGAGAATAGTTCAAGCTCATGCAAATGTCCTCCAACAAATTGGAGCAACAAAGCCATCAATTTCCTTTCATCAAATGGAAGCACAGCTGTGTTCTGCTCCAGACGTAGAAGTACTTGAAAGCTAAATGGAGGAACATCAGATTGGCACGGCCTTTCCCATTCCACATTATTGCATTTTAATTAGCCACTGCAGCTTGATTCAAGTAAACAATGGTAAATAACTGTTTTCTATTAGATTAGCAGATTTTCTTAGAGCCCAAAGAAGATGTCGTTGAAATATCTTTGGTCTGAAAAACGGTCCAAAACCAAAAGATAATTTATCTAAAAAAGGAAGTGAACTGAGAAACTGAATGTGAAAATTTTTCGTTCCCAATCATTGTTGCCCTAATCAACCAATTCATTAAAGGTGGGGTAGGTAAGTTTGAGAAACCGACTCGAGATCGCTAGAATTTGAAAATACACAACCGTAGAAAATCTGCCACTTCCTTACAGAGCTCCTCCTCCAACACACACCCCGATGGAAGGCTGACAAGCAGGTATGCCATCCAATCCGTTTAGCCGGTACTTTTTACAGTATTACGGCTTCTACAGATGACATTTTTTTATGGATTTTTTGTCAAAGCACTTCAGATATTCATTGCTATCGGGATGTTAAGAGCATTCCATGGAATATAACAAAAAGTGTATCTCGAGCCGGTTTCTGAAACTTACCTACCCCACCTTTAACTGACTGTGTTCAGCGTTATTTAGTTTTCTTGTTGATTAGTTATACTGGAGTGGGCTTATCTGGTGAGGCATGCTGTTGTGAGCTCAGTCATATTGTACAGAATATATCGTACAAAATAAAAAGTATATCTAGAAAACTGACTGCTTCATTACACACTTGATACACACCCAATTACACCTGGCTGCCGGCTGCACTCTGGTTGAATGAAACAACATAAACCAAGTACTAATGACTTGCAGTCATGCTATTTTTAAGGTTCGGTATACGAGTATACAATGTGATTGGAATACAGAGGCTGATTATCGTTTAACATATAACAATAGTTATGCCTTACAATGAGTCGAAAGCAGTTATGGTGCACACACTGTAATATACCGCTGATAAGGCTGATGGGAACATAAATAAGGCTGAACAGAGGGTCATTACCACAGGATGTATATCAATATAAGGCTGCAAGGGATGTTTCACATGAGATATTTCAATGGATTCTTTCACTGCACAGAATCGCCACCTCTGATAGAAAACCTTGACAAATAATGTTTTGTCCAATAATACACTTTTTCTAAAACTGAATTAAGAGAGATGGTGTATTTCTTCGAGACGGCTGCCTCAATTGTTTTTGAGAAACAGTATTGTAAGATTATAATCGAGCAACGTGCTATTGTAGTAAAACTAAATGAAGTTGGATGGGGATGAGAGGAGAAGAAAACAGCTTCATAAAAAGTGCCTGTCTTTGATTAAATGCTGTGCTGTATTGTCCCTCGAGGAATAAATGCGGAGGTAGATGACACTCCCTTCAAAGTTATTAAAATCTCAGGGCTTTTGATTTGGGAGGAGGGGGATTGAGAAGCTCGACATAAAACCCAATTATTTCCATTATACTCGAGAAGCACTTGAGCAGGCTGGCCAAGGAAAGTGGTAATCATAACCCTCAACACACACTTCGGTTGGAAGAGAGCTCCGATCGATAAGTGAGACCCTCCCCTCCCCCTCCAGTCATGACGGGAGCAAGCTCAAAAAACACACAAGCCTTGAGGTATAACATCAGGGTCACCCAAAAGTCTCTTGGAAACTGCAAAAGGAAAAACTACAGAATGTGGGAGGTGAAGGAGAGAATGGTGCGTGGGCTGGATACAGCAGCACATTCTCAGGGTGGGAGCGGGCACAACGAAAGCATTAAAAAGACATGAAGGCAGGGAAGAGTGGACAAAATAATAAAAGGGAACAGGAAACGCCTGCAGTTTAGGCAAATTATTCCCACAGACAGAAGAAAAACCCTGGTGATATCTTTTGTCTCAGGAACGGACAGAGAAGACCAAACAGCGAGTCACGACAGAGAACATCTGACAACCAGTGCGGACACAACAGGGCTGCGCGGACAAGTGCTTCCCCTGCTGTCTAATTGGCCAGTTAGCCATCAAGTATGTTCAGAGGGAGACCATTAGTGCTGTGTAACCCCCCCCAGTGGTCCTCCTCTTCATCATAGTTTCTTCATCTCTCCCTGAAATACAGGGCACTTTCCTAACGAACAATGGGAAAATATTCAATCTAATGTGCTCCTTTTATTCCCTCCCCGCCTGCTCTTTGCTCCGCTCCTCTGATGGGTGCTGCGAGCGTCAGATTTCATCCTCATCTCCCGAGCTCCTTTCCCCCCCCCCCAGAGCACTTTAGCCTAATGAAGCAGAGGCGGGCCATTGTGTCGACTTCTCCAGTAGAGTCCCGTGGCTTGACTGACAGCAGCTGAGCTCCAGGGGAGGTCTGAGATCAGATCCAGCAGCTTTGCACATCATTACTGGTGCGTCAATGCCGTCTAAAGGCCGGTAGATTTGTCATTTAGATAACGGCATCAAAACATAATGGTCCTCACCATACTTTCCTTTTAGATGTGACGGAGTTCAGGTGGATTTTATAAAAGTGAAATGCTTAAATGGTTTCTGTGTCCTGCCGGATACAGTCGTTTGAAAGGCTGTGTCAATGTCTCACATGGGAGTAATATAATTGTAATGTTGGAGTAGTAACGGTGTAATATGGGTGTTATAGAAGTGTAATATCAATGTAAAATCGGTGTAATATGGAAGTAATTGTTGTGTTTTATGAGGGTAATTTGGGTGCAATAATGGAGTAACATGGGTGAAATAGAGATGTAATATGGGTTTGATAATGTATCAAATGTATACTCTAAGTAGGGATGCTCCGATCGCCAATTTCGGGGGCGATCGCTGATCGCTGGAATCAGTATCGGCCGATACCGATCGCCGATCCGATCGAGTGGGCGGGGCCTAAATGGAAGATTTAAACATCACTTTAAATCTTCCATTTAAAGTGATGTTTAAACTCAGTTAATGGGGCTCATTCACTGGCGCTTCCACAAACAACAATCAACTTAATTATTACATTCAAATGATGTACATTCTTCAAGTTTACATTCACTTTGGAGAATAACACGGGAGAAATGAGCGGAAGCGCTCTCTTTTCCTCTCTCTCTCTCTCTCTCCCCCCTCTCCCTCTCCTGACAGCCTGTCAGTATCTCATGCAGCTCACTGATCCAGTAATGAGTGACCCGACAGTGAAGAATAAATATATTTATAACTAGTTTAGCTTGTTCCAGAGGTAGATAAAATAGCTAAGTGTGTTTCGTTCCGCTTAGCAGTCCGGCGGGTGGAGCTGCAGGGTTTCTGCTTCACACACGACACGTTGCATGCCGCTATTTTACTGTCTTTTTCGGACACCTTAAAATAATGCCAGACCGGTGAAGCCATTTTCGCGAGCTTGTGTCATGTATTTTACGTCATGCGATCGGCTCTCGCGATCGGCATGTTTAGAGAGCACCGATCGATCGGTACAGAGTGAGTATCGGCCGATCTCGATCGGTGACCGATCGATCGGAGCATCCCTAACTCTAAGTGGGCTATGTATATCAGGAGATTCAGAGTGTGTAAGCTGGAAAATAAAAAATGTCATATCACATTAGATTGTTTTGTGAATCACTGCAGAACATTTAAAAAAGTCTCATTCCCACTATTAGGGGTCTCACGGAATTTACCCAAAAAACAACTCAAGAGTTAAGGACCGTCTGACCTTCGGTAGAAGACGGACGCGATGCTTCCCCACTAAAAGTTCAGGGAAGCAGCTTTGCACCTAATCCCAGAGGAGACGGTTACGCAGAAAAAACAACCATTTAGTTTTTATCCTTTTCTCGTGTAAAACTGCAACCCTTCTTATAAACAGTGAACCTCGCATTTGTACCACTGTTTTGAAAAATGCACTCGAATACAAAACGAGTGCTTTTTTTTTTGGTTTTACTTTCCCATCTGGTCTACTCTGGTGGTAGATCCAAACTTTTATTCTCATGAGAAATAACAAAGCGAGACAAAAACGATATAATGTGGAACATTTCACAGGAAAAAAAAAACAAATGTGACGAGGCAGGTCTAAACTAGCCATAGACCATACCCTGCAAATGAAAACTGACAAATAAAAAGTAAAGAATGTATAAAAGCACACGTGTCTCCTGAGCAGCAGGTGAGTATGTTCTTAAAGCTCAGCAGACACACTTAGAGCTTTTGGAACTTTTGTCCCAGCATTATCTTTGATTAGAAAAAGGCATTAAAGAACAGGTGTACTGGAAACATTAATTAGCATTATTGCCTGACTTAGTTGAATACTCGATTCTGATTGGTCAATTCAGAACACTTGACACATTGTTAATCCAGTAGTACAGACCGCTGTCAAGGACTTATTGACCGTTGTTAAGGACGCTCACATCTGCAGAAAGAAGTCCGGTCGATTTAACTGTATACAGTTTGGGTTTTCAAACTGTTTGCTTGTCTTTCGTTTTCCGTTGTCTACCGTCTGAGAGCAACATGCAGGATTGTAATATTAATTGTAATATATTTGGAGAGCACAGTAATTTGGATGAATGATTAGTGGCTGATGAGTCCCCAGTGAAGAAAAGAAAAAGACAAGAGGGACAAGTAAACAGCGGAGAAGTAACGGGGCAGAAACCCCCCTTTTTACGCAGCGGTCCAGACATAGACATCAAACGGCAACACATATTCAGTTGGCAGTTACTTTGGCATTAGGGCAGGGATATCTAGATACTTCCCAAGGTTTGACATAATGAATTGTGCTACTTTTAAAGCAAGCAACGATGTTTTCAAATCTGTAATCAAAAAGATCCTCAAAAACGCTATCGAAGCAGTTCCTGCCGTTGCTACGTAGTTCAAACAGTAACAACGGACTATTTTTCTTAGCGGATGCATGTCAATTTAAATCAATACAACAATTTTTTAAATCAATAAAAACATGTTCTAAATCTATAAAAGCACTTCAATTAATATTGGGAGTCATGTCGTGATTTTGTTGAGAATGTGGCCGTGTAATAAGCGGGATAATGTGCAGCGGTCATTATGGTGATCAAGTTCCGCTTGGCATCAGGCTCCTGATCAGCCTGTCGGGTGTTCTTTTACCCATAATCTCACATCAGTAATATCACTCGGTCTGCCTATTTCCATCTACGCAACATCAACCGCCTCCGCCCGTCCCTTAACCCTAAGACCACCGTCATTCTTGTTCACACCCTGGTCACTTCCCGCATCGACTACTGCAACCCCCTCCATTAACCACATCACTCCTGTTCTTCAGCAACTTCACTGGCTCCCCGTCAAATCCCGTATCGTTTTTAAGATTCTGCTCCTCGCCTTTAAGGCCATCCATAACCTCACTCCTCTGTACCTCTCCGACCTCCTGCACATCAACACACCCATCCGCACACTCAGATCTTCTGCTTCCCTCAGCCTCACTGCACCCCCCTTCCGTTTAACCACCATGGGGTCTAGAGCCTTCAGCCGCTCTGCACCCCGCCTCTGGAACTCCCTCCCACCTGACATCCGCAACACTGACTCTCTCCCCATTTTCAAATCACGCCTCAAAACAAAGATCAGCTGCTGGGCTCTCAGAAGAGGGGGAGAAAAAGAGAGGCTCCGTCCTCCGTGTATTATTCTTATATTATTATATAGAGTCGTTCGTTATTAATTTGTTTTAAAGCTCAATAAATAACAAAGAAGACCTTTGACCGGCACTTTTCTAATTTTGTCCGGCGAAAAAAATCTAGTTCATAAACATGTCCGTGGTAAAATGTTTTGAACACAGCAGAAATCTCCGGAGTCTTCTGCCACAGATTCTTTCTTCTTCTTTTTCCAGGGATGGCATTGCATGCAGTCCCTAGTCCCGATTCTTGCAGCCAACAAAAGCACAACGTTTTACTCCCTTAGATATCCTGGCAAGAGCAGGCAAAAACACAGATGTGACTGGGGGAGATTTAGCTTTCCGACAGCCTATATGTGAATGAGAGGTTGGGCAATGGCCGTGGCCCAACCTCTCATTCCCCTGATAGGTGGAGAGTTGCCCAATAGGCGGAGCACACCTTTTCTGACGTCAGAGAAAATCAAATCTGGATCAGCTCAGTTGCAGCCCCGTTTTTAGAGATTTGGGTATGGAGGAAAAGAGAGAGGGTTGTGACACTTGGTGAGTTCCCCGACACCCCGGGGACACATATTCATGTATAAGAGACGTACAAAAGTGCATTTTGCATGATAGGTCCCCTTTAATGAATGTCCACATGTTGCACCACATTCTTGACATGGAAATGAAGACGGAGACTGTGCAGATGCAACATGCAGATGAAAGTCCCATCAAAGTGTCTTGGATGTGTACCAATTAGCGAGCAAGTTAAAGCTCTTGAGTTTTGTAGTGAATTTATGAACGTATTAGTGGATATTTAGCTGGAGATCAATAACATCCTTTTTTTACCTATCAACTCGCACCTATTCTTACCAACAGGCGTCATCAGAGTGATTCAGCCTAGGGTTTATTTTTAGGGTGCAAAACCCTGCAGTGCTACAGCCTGTACCTGCAGACGAACTTCTCAAGTGGAAGTAAATGGAGCTGAAGTCAGTGAAGCATTTCATACCGTGCCGAGTGAACTTTAGATGTGTATTTGATTAGGCCAATTATCTTTTCTAAATTGGCACATTATGTAAGATTATTTTGGACGAGATGAAACAACAAGAGGTCAATCAAATGTCAGGGCATCAACAGTGATGTAAAGTGAAGATAATAGAAATCTACATCAATGTCAAATATGTGAAGTTGTTGTCGTGCTTTCATCACATCTTGTCAGTTCCCTGACAGTGGGGGGGGGGGGGGGTTGGACAAGTCTGACAAGAACTAATAACTTTTAAGACAAAGAAATACGTTTTTATACTTTGCAGCAAAGGCAGAAATACTACACATACTGTACACATCAGCAATCTCAAAAAAGTACCACTGCGTGATGACTAAGAATATAAATTGCTTCCAACATGAAGAGCACGGTATATATGCTGACCATCATTTATTTTTATCAAAATCCGCAAAACAAAGTCCGACCCTTCATTCACAGCTAAATCACCCGTCTCTGCTAGAGGACACACATTTCTCATCGAGCTCCGATCGAAAGAATCCCAGTACGTTGCTTCACCCAAATTTCCCAAACAAGTAGGCGTCACGTTGGGCCATGGGCCTAGCAGGTGTGTGTTCTCCCTCCTGCTGCATCTCCATCCCCGGTCTCAGGAAGCCTCGGTGCCAAGGAGCAGCCCGCCACAGATAATGGAGAGGGCTAATAATGGCCAGCGAGGGTCGATACAAGCGCTTTGCTGATAGCTCGGGGGAGAGTCATGTTGAGATGCTAACCTCTGCTCCATCTGACAAAGATGTTCCCCTCACCACTGGAGCCTAATGAGCTGCCTGCTTGTGTGTTCTACCGATCGATGGAGAAAAGGAGGCGACAGACACACATTTTAGCTAAAGTAAACCCCTCTTCCCCTTCACCCGGGGGTATTCATCAAGTTTGACACCAAAGGCTAGCTATGGGGAAACTTAAGGCTCATTGGTCTCTTTGCCAGCCTGCTTGCCACTGGCAACAAAGTGATTCATTAATTTAAAGTTTTAAAGTATGTTAGCAATTAACATCCGAGGGAAAATGCCCATTTAGATGTAATGTAAGAGCCACAAACATGCTTTATTTCCATATACACCAGGGCAAGTACTGCTGCCCGACTACAACGCAAGTAATTGGCTGATAACGGGTCCACTTCAACCAGATATGGTGACTCCACTGGTAAAAGTAAAAAATGTGTTTTTCAAATATATTTAGTTTGAAGTGATTAACAACACAGGTCAATGGAGGTGAGGAAAACAAGTTTCAGTGATAAAAACACACAGACTTATCTTACAAATATTCATTATTAGATGCCGTTGAGCCCAAGTTTCAGGGCGAAACCCAGGCTTCAGTAAAGGTCGCTGCATTACAAGTGGAAGGGGGGGGGGGGGTGTCAGGAAGAGTCATGCTCTTTACTTCCACTCTTTGGTTTGTTTATTCTGTCTGGCCGCTTGATCTGGCAGCTTCTCAAGGAACGATGGGTCAACAAACAGACAACACATTCTCAAACAGCCGAGGCTACTCACATTGAATTTGATGATGTCGTATACCAAATAGCGGGGCACCGGCTGACCGTCCACTTTGTCGATGATCATCTCCTGCACAGATAAAGAGCAAAGATACACTTTATTGTTATTGACAGAAAAATATATACAGTTGAATGAAGATGATGTCCAAGAATAAAAAGGGGGATGTCTTCACGGCATAGTATGTGCAGTTTTTCTTTGAAACCAGTGAAGCACTTGAGGGTGAGCGCTCTCGAGGGGACGCATGTTCACAGGGGGAGACGCCTGCAGCAATGACAAGGGTAGTATGGAATTGGGGAATTGTGCGTGTGTCTGTGTGTACGCAGTGAGGTCTGGTGCAGAAGGACATGAAGCAGAAATAGCAATGCCCATCCATTATGCAACACTTTGCAGTTGAAAGTCAGGTGCAGCGGTGGTGCAAGGTGCCCATCAGACACATGTTTTCAAACAGCTGTTACACAACCAGGCAATGCAGCGACAGCAGACTCAGACGTCACCACCGCTCAAGCACTATAGAACTATATATATGTTTTTAACTCTTGTAAAATATTCAGGTGACTAACTGTGCTCTGCGGCGGTAAAAGACAGGTAGAGGAGAAGCAGGTGCTGGGAAGGGTGGGAAGTATTTTAAGGATGCTGCATACTTTTCCATACAAATGAACAAATAAGGAAGTGTTATGGCTGAATGACAGGAATGAACCTTATTATAATTGATGTATTAGCATTCATGTTGTTAAAAGAAATAACTTATTTTGGGTCAAATGAGTCATGTAATGTTGCAGCCCTCTTTTAAAGTTTTTTTTCCACTAGATAAAGCTGTTATTATTGAGATTGGCTGTATATGAGCTTCAGGGACTCTGCTGTACTGGGCAGTCCAGGTGAGTTTACTGAATAATGTGCTGTTTTTCATTTCATTTAACTCACAATGTGGCCCAAGATGGGCATTTTTTCTCCACAGGGCCAGTGGAAATAACAGTTAAGCCACTGCTGTTCTAACTGTGCCGCATGTTGTTAATCTCCAGCCCTGTTGTGCCGATACAATAATTACGTATTCTAACCAGGATATTTATCGACTTTATATTGTATTGCACCAAGCAAAATCTGTTATCTCTTATTATCACAACAGCCAGATGAAAAGACAGCTCAGTTTTGTCTAAATTGTTCTGCAATCCCGTGTGATTTGAACATGAAAAGCTGCTTTTGTTTCCAGTAGTCAATACGCTGTAGTAAACGTAATGACTGTCACCCATTGGTTTCAGAAGTCTAGTAGATGAAACCTGGGTGGAGATAAAGTGGGACAAAAGTGGAGCTAACATCCATCGTTTTTGTATATAAGAAAGTTGTCCAAACTTATCTTAAAGGGGACCTATCATGCAAAATGCACTTTTTTTATGTCTTTTGTCTCCCGGTGTGTCAGGGAACCCGGTGCTATCAGAAACAATGCCCGACTGTTTTGGACGTAATATGATCGATGCATGTTTACATTAGCATCGCTAACACTCAGAGCTAACCTGTACTGGAGAGCATGTGTGTGAAGAAGCAGGATATAAAAAGGAACTCACCTTGTGGTGTAACCGGCAAGAGAGAACGCCTTTGAGCTCCATACTGTTTCAGAAATAATCCTTGATAATCCATGATATGGCGTTTCATCACGGCAGTATTTAGTTTAGACAGTAGCTGCCGGGTCCCGCATGAGCTCAGCCCCCTCCTTTTTTTTTTTTTTTAAAGCTTTATTCTCAAAATCAGCACTTTTGAAACAGGAAGTGAAATAGAGGGATATGAGGCATGGCTAGAATGGGTGATCTGTTTGGTATTTTGGGCAAAACACTTCATAGACATGTTTTTTATATATCTGAGACCTATGTTATTGCCTAAAAATAGCATGATAGGTGACCTTTAAGATATCTTCAAGATGGACAATAGAAGAAGTGAACTGATTTAATGAGAGGATCTGGTAAATTATTTAACTTTCACCATAAACCATGGATTTTTAAACACCCCTTAAAAGGTGGGGTAGGTACATTTGAGAAACCGGCTCGAGATCGCTAGAATTTGAAAATACACAACCGGAGAAAATCTGCCTCTTCCTTATAGAGCCCCTCCTCCAACACACACGAACGCGCACATGACCAATGAGGGCACGAGATACGTTTGTGCCCCGATGGAAGGCTGACAGGCAGGTAGGCCATCCAATCGATTGGTTGTACTTTTTACAGTATTACGGATTCTACAGATGAAATTTTTTTATGGATTTTTTGTCAAAGCACTTCAGATATTCATTGCTATCGGGATGTTAAGAGCATTCCATGGAATATAACAAAAAGTGTATCTCGAGCCGGTTTCTGAAACTTACCTACCCCACCTTTAATGTAGTTGCTCACTTTGAACGCAACATTTAGCAACAACTGGTGGCTGAAGGCCCTTTGATATAGGCTACACTGGTAGTAATGGGCTCCAATTAAGTACCTGCAATTCTTTTGAATTAAGCTAACATACTATACATATTGTGGTACGATTAATCATCAATGTGCTTCTTTACTATATGTAATATGTTCATATCAATAGGCAGGAACAAACGGCAACACTTAATATCCAGAGCCATATGGTGGAGTGGATGAGAAGAGTGAATGACAGGCACAGAGAGAAGTAATTATGTTCTTTGGAGGCTGCCATCATTATGCATCTGGTGCACTGAAGCGTTGCACAGACAGACAGCGGCGGAGGAATACATTAATGTAACCAAAGGCAACCAAATTCAATCTAGAAGGCGCACACATCCAATGTTGGACATCAAGTTGATGTAAAGCTCATTAAAAACTGTACAACATACAGAACAGCATGTCAAGACAAAGACCAGTGCCTTTGGGCTGAAGATGAAACATATCAGACAACACAGCTTGGCTTCTACGGGGCTCAACATAGCCTCTCTCAACGGAGAGAGCCAGAAGCATCAACAGATGAATAAACACAGTCAAAACAAACCTTGTAGCAATCCAAACACAAGGACAGCCTGCTCCTTCCAAATAGCACTAATGCGCCGCAATTAGATGTCCTGCCTGAGTGAGGAAACCACATTCACCGCATCAATCAGCAGCTGTTAAGCCAAGAGGACGCAAACACCTACTTTACATAAAATTGCTAAACAAAACAAGGCCAGAGGCAAAACAAAAAACAATCACAGGCAACTTATCCGTCATCTCTAGGGCCGGAATATCAAACGCAAAACACTGCCAGACATGTATGATTAAATCTCGACTGACTGCGTGACCATAAAGCAGTTTAGCTGGCTGTGTTTCCAGTTGGGGAACGGGATAATGAGTCATGTGTGTGTGCACCTGCAGCTGGGGATTTGTGTGACCTTAACAGCACGACCATGCCAATACAAAAACGTGCCTGGTATTATGGATGAGGGAGGAGAAGTCAGCGACCCCAACTATCACCCTGGGGAGCGTACACTGAGTATTACAACACACTGTGAGGCAAGAGAGGAAACAGTGACAAAACTATTAGACATTTCTCCAGGACACGGACGATTGTTTTCCTGTAAGCCTGAAAAGACTCGACTGTCAGACATGCTTTTCTTTCGCCTAAGGTTTGGCAACTCGTGTCAATTATCTGCAAGACTGCGCGGCAGGGGGCAGGAAGTGAGTGAGACATCAGAAATGGAGGGGACTAGCTTGAGTTTCAATAATCAGGATACATGTATTTATTATCCTTGCAAGAATGGAAGTAGTCATCACATACAGAGCTGCATGGGACAAATAGTTCCCAGAACAGTGCCCTTCACATGCTTATATACAAGAGAGGGAGTTACACAGTCACAAGATGCAGAATACCGCTTCAAAGCAATATTCAATGTTTAGTTCAGATTAGCTAAGGCCGACGTAGTCAATAAACATGACAGTCATATGTGTATCTCCATAGAGGCTGAATCATCATGTTAATCACATAGCTATCATATGCCTAAAACAGTCCTGACGCTCTTCTGGGTAATCATACATCCCGTTACGTACACAGCTACATAGCGCCTTTGTTATCATCTGCTACTCTGATATTGGAAGAGAACATTCAGTATTTTCCAACAATTTCCATTCAAGGGGAAAAACGGTGTTGTTTAAAGCCCCTGTCACACTGTCCCGACATTGACACCAGATGGACACACGAATATGGAATTGTGAATTTCGCACAAAGATGGCCCCGAACTTGTTCAACGGCCAAGCAACAGCCGAAGCAAGTACGATGCCTACAGAAGGCCACACGATGGAGCCCGAGCCACACACGAAGGCAACATTTACATTACATTTAAGACATACAACTGCAATGAAAGTAACAAAAACAATTATGTTAAAAAATACTATGGGACTTTACATGTTGGAAACTTGAGATTGTATATAATAAAAATGTTGACTGATATTTTCAGACTTTGTTCTGTACTTTCTCCTCTTTATATTTAGAAGATATTAAGTTTTCTCCGTCATGTGGTTTCCATAGCAACAACAACTTCCTTTCAACAGCTTAAACTCGCCTTCAAAATAAAAGCATCTAAATAAAACAGGAAGTTAACCTAAATTACATTTAGGAAGGGCTGTCAGTCGATTAAAATATTTAATCGCGATAAATCGCATGATGTCCATAATTAATCGCGATTAATCGCAAATGAATCGCACATTTTTTATCTGTTCTAAATGCACCTTTGAGGAATATTTTTCAAGTTTTTAATACTCTTATCAACATATGACTCGAGTGCCTTACGAAGGGCAAAATGGACACACTAATCCAACACGAAAATGAACCTTGGCAAGGTCCTTCGGCAATTTTTGGGCATGACAAAGATTTTGCCACCGCTCACGAAGTTGCTGCCGGAGACTGAGAAACTCCACCGGCGGTCATACGGTGGCTTAAGATGCCCTCACGAATGGCCCGATGTTACGATCAGAGCCGAATTTGAACATTTCCTTTATCGTGTGTCCATCTGGTGTCAATTTCCGGACAGTGTGACAGGGGCTTAAAGGAGCATCAAGAGAAGCTAGCATGGCACAATACATTACAATCCAAAAACAAGAGCAGTATTCACTCACCCCGTCCAATAGAGTATTTGCGAGGTGTACACGTGGATCCTTCCGGAAAGGAAACTCTAGGTTCGCTATGTGGAAGATCGTGTTGTCTCTGTCGATCATGAATACTTCATTTTTTCCGTTGATCAACATCATGTACCTGCAGGAGGAGAGGTCGAAACATTATGTATTTTAATCAGAAGGGAGCAAGGTGGGTTATTCATGCTGTGTTAAAGAGGAAGTTGTTCATTTTTAGTTTTTTCGGTCGTGTTTGAATGAAGTAGGCAGTGTTAAATGAATCAATCATTCAAAAGAATCTTCTGTACGTAGCACTTTATAGATAGGAAATGTACCTGCAGGATTCTTGCTTTTGAATAGAATTAGAATAGAATTGGGAGGGATGAAACCCTCTTTAATGGTCTCACATGCAGAGCACACACAGTGAAATGTGTTCTGCTTTTAACTAGTGGTGCAAAAAAATACTGCGAAGTGGGATTGGGATGAGGGGCGCTTGTTTTTCACTCGGCTCTCCCGTTTTGCCAGTACTGTGGTATTAGTGGTTTAGGAAGAGGGGAGTTTTTCACAAATCCAGCGCTCCCTAACTCATGCCTGGCTGTGACGTAAATGGTGTGCGGCCGTGAAGCCAGGACAGTAAACAACATGTCGTCGGTAGTATGGGACTATTTCAAAAGTTTCAGAGTTAGATAGTTCGCTTGCTATGTGTATTAACAAATGCAATGCAGAAGTTCCACGAGGAGGGAAAAAGGCAACGAGCTATAATACTTCCAACCTGATTAGTCACCTGAAACATCGCCATCGCTACGATGGTGTGTTAAAAGCGTACGAAGACGCCGCGCTGCTAAACTAGCGTTGAATCCAAAGCCAGCTGCAAAGGCACCGGGCTTTACCTATCGACGAGGCTTTTTGAAAAAGGCAAGAACTTTATTGGGAAAATAAATATGGTCACTTTGAAGAGTCAAAACTGTTCTTGGCTTTGTTTTGTTCATAGTAGTAATGCTCATGTCATTTGCTCACTACTAGTATTTTTTTACCACCAGGTGTGCAAAAACTACAGGTACATTTAATATATATATAGGGCTGTCTGTCGATTCAAATATTTATCGCGATTAATCGCACATTTTTTATCTGTTCTAAATGTGCCTTAGGGGAATATTTTTCAAGTTTTTAATACTCTTATCAACATATGAGTGGACAAATGTTAATGTTAATTATCATTTGAACAATGACAAACATTCTCATGAATATTAAACACAACAACCTCTGAACATTACAAATATTCGCCTCAATTCAACCTGGAACCTGTATACAATAATACAATACAAATGGGGGGGGGGGGGGGGGGTGTGTGTGTGTGTGTGTGAGTGTGTGAGTGAGTGAGTGAGTGAGTGAGTGAGTGAGTGAGTGAGTGAGTGAGTGAGAGAGAGAGAGAGAGAGAGAGAGAGAGAGAGAGAGAGAGAGAGAGAGAGAGAGAGAGAGATTGATCGTTGGAGCCATGTGCAACTCAAGGCATATGCTCGAACGGGAGCTGCCTGGACGCTGCAATCATGTTGCGCGCACTATCCGTGCTGAGTGTGCTGACTTTTCGTACAATGTCCCACTGGCTGGCTGCCTGCATAAAGTCAAGTGCTCGGCGCGAAATGTCGCTCCTCTGTTTTTATTTAAACAGCTCCTTATATCCGTTAGCGCAGCTAGCTAGCACCAGATGCTAACAACAACAATACACGTAAGGTCTCTCTCCCGCTTGCGCCACACATACACACACCCTCCCGGTCCTCCCAATAGCCAGTCGGTGCCTGCCGGTGAGCGTGGAAGTGTGGTCTGCTGCAAGCGGGCGGCAGGAGCGGGGCTGTCAGCAGCATCAGCTTGTAGATGGTATTTTAAACTCGATGCGCTCTGAAACTACGGGGCGGCCGAGGACAAAAAATACACATGCGTTAATCGCGTGAAAATAATTAGTGGCGTTAATTTTTTTTTGCGTTCACGCA
Source organism: Pseudochaenichthys georgianus (assembly GCF_902827115.2). Classification (NCBI taxonomy): domain Eukaryota; kingdom Metazoa; phylum Chordata; class Actinopteri; order Perciformes; family Channichthyidae; genus Pseudochaenichthys; species Pseudochaenichthys georgianus. The sequence continues at coordinate 28,362,817 of NC_047526.1, read as the reverse complement.
TTATTAACGTTCGAGCAATAATATAATATATATATTATATTATTATTGGTTATCGGTATCGGTCTTGAGAAGCAGGAAGTTATCGGTATCGGTTTCAAAAAACCAATATCGTGCATCCCTACTTTTAACCCATCCTAGTACCAGAAGTCTAGTACTAGGAGCAGTGGGCAGCTATTGTACAGCGCCCGGGGAGCAATGGGAGTGAGGGGGGAAGGGGGGTGTCCGGTGCCTTGCTCAAGGGCACCAAGGCAGGGCAGGAGGTGAACTGGGACCTCTCCAAGTAGCAGTCCACACTCCATATTTTAAGTCTGGTCGGGGACTTGAAACCGGCGACCCTACAGCTCCCAGTCCAAGCCCAGGCATCCTCAAAGTACGGACTCCGGTCCGGATCCGGACCGAACCACAACTGTCTCTGGACTCTGAGCAATTATACTTTTCATATGTATTATCTGTGTTATCTGCGAGACATCGCCACAACGCAACGAGTCAAAATGATCCGCTATGTCCATAGACTGCAAACAGCGCTCATTGGACATTTATGAGGAGAAAGTCTCTATGTCCGAGTGCAAGTGAATGCAGCACAAGATGCACGTCATGTAACCCCTCCACCGGTCCTGGCGCGAGCGTGGACATATGATTGGCGGCGATTTCATTTGAACGGGACGGCGCAAAACGAGAAGCATTCCGGACCCAAGCACTGAAGGAATGAGGTATTTGCGGTCTACACTGACAGAGAAGAGACTGTCAGTTTGGCTGTACTCAGCATTGAATCAAAACGCACTGAAGCTTTGATCTGAATACGTTTGTGAGGCGTTTTGCTGAACAAGATGGTAATCGCCGCATGCAGCTGTAATACACGTCAACTTGATGCTCTGCTCACGGATGAGCAGAACAAACTGTTAAGATGATGACCTTACGTGTGTAAATATTTTTTTTTCTTTGAGGGGGTCTGCCCCCAAAAAACAGTTTTAAGTCCTGAGGAAGTCAAATAAGACAGTGTGTAAAACTACAACTGCCCAGCCAAAAAAAAAGTACCACTTTGATTTAACTAGGCCAGAGTATTTTTGTTGGGTAATCTATGGTAGGGCTAACCCATACAGTGGTGGGGCTCAAGTCAGTATTTGTAATGTAATTACATTCACGCTATATCGCACCCCTTGACAGTGAAACGCACGAGTGAGGCTTTTATTAGTCTCCTGTTATCAGCTAAATTACATCGAGAGCAACAGGTGTGAGATAAACAATACAATAGCCTATTCTGCTAATTCCACGTTGTTACAACATGCTACGCAGCGGCAGAAACAAAAAAAGTTGGCATATAGAATTGACACGGAGAGGGAGAGAGAGAGAGAGAGAGAGGGGGGGGGGGGGAGACAGAGGTAGAGAGACACAGGTAAACAGAGAGAGACAGACACAGCACACAACAGGTGGCCTGTACAACTGAATTTCCCCTCGGGGATTAATAAAGGTTCATCTTATCTTATCTTATCTTATCTTATCTCTATTGTCATACAAAACACTTTTTCAAATGAGCCATTATTACAAAATATATTCAAAACTCACTATTCACTCTTCAGGTGGGTCGTGTGACTCTGGCACCTGTTCGACTTGTACCTCAATGCGAGGGCGTTTAAGAACAAATCTATCCATCCGAAATATACAATTAATCCTAGAAGTTCTGCTGTCTGTCTGCAATTTACTCGGCGCGAGTTTGGGGACTGTGAACGTGACGTATCGACATATCAGTAACGGCCCGTCCACACAGCGGCGTGCGTTGACGCTTCCCCATTCACTTGAATGGGGTGACGTCACTTTTAGCCGAAATGCATCGTGGGAAGCGACGTGGAGCGTAGCTGGCGTGGCTCGCTGCAAAAGTTGAGCAATGTTCAACTTTTGACGCCTCGGTGAGGCGTCAGCCAATCGAATCATATGCCAGTACAAGCTCTAGCCAATCAAACCGCTGCTTGTGTGTCAGGGGGCGGGAGATTCATGTGATTGGTTTTTGGTCGAGTTTCAGACACGCCCGCCGGCAAGCGTCAGCGCACGCCGCTGTGTGGACGGGCCGTAATGCATGACGCAGCAGACCCAACGTTTCGTTGCTCTGATTGGCTGTAGGTCTATTCAAATTGCATTCGGAGGCATTTTGATCTGACCACGGCCGCGCTGATATTATAAAGACAAGACATTTATAAAGCAATGATGGGAATGCTGAATGAAAGAGGGTGCAGCTGCCTTTATTCATAACTGTGCCGCTCTTACACTGCGACTCTGAGGGGTCAAGCACAGACACAAAAACAATGAAAACTGCTGCATACAGATTATTTTTGTTTTTGCAACCTCGTGTTAAGAATCTTGTTGCAATTGTTTAGAAGTTTGAATGACCGTAATAAACGGACCTTTGTCTTATTGAAACATTTATTTTGGACCTTTAAGATTTGTACCCCTGCCCTACTGACTTCTTCATGGTCGAATGCAATTATTGTATAGGTTTAAGAATATTTCTCTGCTTGAAGTTTGTGAGTTTATTTTGCTGATTTATTAGACTGGAGAAACTAAAAGAGCATAGCAAATTCAACAAACTGAATATATCTGCCAATGACAAGTTGGAAAATGTATTACATATATCTCAACCATGTACATAAATTAAATATAAAATGAGGAGCGAAAATAATTTGGGTGGCTCAGTCAGTAGGGGCTTGGACTGTGAGCCGTAGGGTTGCCGGTTCAAGTCCGCAAACGGACCTAAATATGGAGTGTGGACTGCTACTTGGAGGTCCCAGTTCACCTCCTGCCCTGCCGTGGTGCCCTTGAGCAAGGCACCGGACAACCCCCTTCCCCCCCACTCCAATTGCTCCCCGGGCGCTGTACAATAGCTGCCCACTGCTCCTAGTACTAGACTCCTGGTACTAGGGTGGGTTAAATGCACATTTCACTGTGTGTGCTGTGCGCTCTGCATGTGTGGCCATTAGGGATGTAACGATATATATATCGAATATCGCGGTAAAGAAATGTCTCAATACCGTCGTGAGTGTGACAAAATATACCACGATTTGTTTAACTAATTTTTTTGTAAAAACCTTTATTTAACCAGATGGTCCCATTGAGATAATCGATCTCTTTTTCAAGGGAGACCTGTCCAACATGGCAGCAAGTAGGTTACAACATGAACATAAAACAACAGAACACAAAAGGACATCGTATTTACAGGGCTACATGTACACACCTAGAGACATTGACAAGTACCAACAGTATATTTATATCTCGCCCTGTCAATAAGCCTCACCTTCTTGGCAAAAACTGTATTGTTTTTGAAGTGTGGGAGAGACAATGCAGAGTTTTACCTACTGCCGTCACCCATGGCCAAAGCATATCTCTCTGTCCCAGCAACATCAGTACCAAGCAAGAGAGTTTTTTTCCACAGCAGGGGATTTTGTAAAACGCCCAAACATCCCAGCTTCTACCTGGAAATGTGGACATGCTCACATTCCTAAAAGATAACCTTGATGATGCCGAGTGAGTGAGTTAGAGTTGAGTTGCTTGAAAAACTAAAGTGAAACTTGATTTATTTTATTGCAGGGTCTGATTATTATATTGTTGACACTTTAAAATACTACTATCCTACTAAAATGCTGTACAAATCAGATTTATTATTAATAAAGAAAAAAATTCAAGTAAAAAAAATAATCATAATATATGAAATAATGTATTATATTATTGCCTCTGCATTAAATTATTATTGGATATGGTAATAACTTAGTAATTAAATACGTCTGAAAGCAGAAGTCCAGGGCAAATAATTGCAAGTCTCTTCAGTGCGCATGTCAGAAAACGAGATGCATTGTGGGACATGTAGTTTATGGGCAACCTGCTTCTGTAAAGTGGCATGTAACCGTATAATAAACGTATTATATTCTTTGCAAGCTCCACATAAAATGAAGTCGTGGGCCGGATTTGGCCCCCGGGCCTTGAGTTTGACACCCCTGCTCTACAGGGAGTTTCTCTCCCACACACTCCCCTCTGAAGCTTAACGAATCCAGCCTTTGCATGGGAGACAAGACAGAATTAATATCTGCATGAATATAAAAAATGAAAATAAGGTTTCTGTAAAATCCATTAAACAAAAGTGATTGATCGCAGTAGTTGTACAATCCATACTTTGTATTATTGGATTACACCGCTTTACACTGAAAGGTTTATCTGTTATTTTGTCCGTATCATTCTGTTTAGTTACTTAATTTGGCTTCAGTACAATTCAAAAATCGAGTTAACAGAAGCAATAGAGAAACTTGATGATACACGAGATACTGCTGGAAAATGTCTTATTCATTGCGAGATTCAAAAACTAGAGAGCAGTGACATTCAGATTGTTCAAATAGCTGTCAAAATAAGTCAGTTTACCACCATGGTTCATGATAAGCCAGTTTCTCCTCTCCATCCTGCAAACAGGTGTGTCAGACTGCTGGAGCGTAGAGACATTAACACTTCTACACTTAGACACCTTTCAGACTTTTATCGCCGTTAAACCTTCATCTCAGCTCTCAGAAATAATGCTTAGGAAGGGGAATATCAAAGAGAAGAAATATATGTTTTCATGGTATAATCTCTGGGAGCTGCAGCCTGTACAATTAACCTGCCAACAGCTCCTTTTCCATCAGCAGATGTGTTATAAAATGTGTTGTAAAATATCACCACACAACACAAACGATGTTCAAACTAAACCTCCACATAATCAATGGCTTTATTTGTAAGTATAATAGAGAAGCACGAGTATCATGCAAAAGTGTTCATACCAAATGTTTATAGTTTGATCAACTGAGTAAGCTGATCACTGAGTTGGCAGACATGATAGGTAGTTTGAAGTGAGGGACAGCAAACAGACAAAATCCTTGATCCTCCTTTCTGTCGGTTCGCTAAGACGAGCTGAAGAGAAACACAGACTCTATTGTTGCCTTTATCCTCCAGAACCATTTACTGTAACAACACTGATCACTCGCTGCTGAAATAGCTTCTTTCTACTGCTTTGTTAACACTTTACTGAGACATCTGTTTGTCACTTCTGCTACCCGGAAATTAAATAGGTTTCAACAAAGCGCTGCACAGAACTAGAGCTGGAGGCCAATTAGCACAGTCGTGTCATTGTAAACCAACATTCACACATATGGACTCAGGCGCGAGAGACGTGCCGACGCTTTTATTTCAAGAATCAAATGCCAGCGTGACACCGAGAATAGTTCAAGCTCATGCAAATGTCCTCCAACAAATTGGAGCAACAAAGCCATCAATTTCCTTTCATCAAATGGAAGCACAGCTGTGTTCTGCTCCAGACGTAGAAGTACTTGAAAGCTAAATGGAGGAACATCAGATTGGCACGGCCTTTCCCCATTCCACATTATTGCATTTTAATTAGCCACTGCAGCTTGATTCAAGTAAACAATGGTAAATAACTGTTTTCTATTAGATTAGCAGATTTTCTTAGAGCCCAAAGAAGATGTTGTTGAAATATCTTTGGTCTGAAAAACGGTCCAAAACCAAAAGATAATTTATCTAAAAAAGGAAGTGAACTGAGAAACTGAATGTGAACATTTTTCGTTCCCAATCATTGTTGCCCTAATCAACCAATTCATTAAAGGTGGGGTAGGTAAGTTTGAGAAACCGACTCGAGATCGCTAGAATTTGAAAATACACAACCGTAGAAAATCTGCCACTTCCTTACAGAGCTCCTCCTCCAACACACACCCCGATGGAAGGCTGACAAGCAGGTATGCCATCCAATCCGTTTAGCCGGTTACTTTTTACAGTATTACGGCTTCTACAGATGACATTTTTTTTATGGATTTTTTGTCAAAGCACTTCAGATATTCATTGCTATCGGGATGTTAAGAGCATTCCATGGAATATAACAAAAAGTGTATCTCGAGCCGGTTTCTGAAACTTACCTACCCCACCTTTAACTGACTGTGTTCAGCGTTATTAGTTTTCTTGTTGATTAGTTATACTGGAGTGGCTTATCTGGTGAGGCATGCTGTTGTGAGCTCAGTCATATTGTACAGAATATATCGTACAAAATAAAAAGTATATCTAGAAAACTGACTGCTTCATTACACACTTGATACACACCCAATTACACCTGGCTGCCGGCTGCACTCTGGTTGAATGAAACAACATAAACCAAGTACTAATGACTTGCAGTCATGCTATTTTAAGGTTCGGTATACGAGTATACAATGTGATTGGAATACAGAGGCTGATTATCGTTTAAACATATAACAATAGTTATGCCTTACAATGAGTCGAAAGCAGTTATGGTGCACACACTGTAATATAACCGCTGATAAGGCTGATGGGAAACATAAATAAGGCTGAACAGAGGGTCATTACCACAGGATTGTATATCAATATAGGCTGCAAGGGATGTTCACATGAGATATTTCAATGGATTCTTTCACTGCACAGAATCGCCACCTCTGATAGAAAACCTTGACAATAATGTTTTGTCCAATAATACACTTTTTCTAAAACTGAATTAAGAGAGATGGTGTATTTCTTCGAGACGGCTGCCTCAATTGTTTTTGAGAAACAGTATTGTAAGATTATAATCGAGCAACGTGCTATTGTAGTAAAACTAAATGAAGTTGGATGGGGATGAGAGGAGAAGAAAACAGCTTCATAAAAGTGCCTGTCTTTGATTAAATGCTGTGCTGTATTGTCCCTCGAGGAATAAATGCGGAGGTAGATGACACTCCCTTCAAAGTTATTAAAATCTCAGGGCTTTTGATTTGGGAGGAGGGGGATTGAGAAGCTCGACATAAAACCCAATTATTTCCATTATACTTCGAGAAGCACTTGAGCAGGCTGGCCAAGGAAAGTGGTAATCATAACCCTCAACACACACTTCGGTTGGAAGAGAGCTCCGATCGATAAGTGAGACCCTCCCCTCCCCCTCCAGTCATGACGGGAGCAAGCTCAAAAAACACACAAGCCTTGAGGTATAACATCAGGGTCACCCAAAAGTCTCTTGGAAACTGCAAAAGGAAAAACTACAGAATGTGGGAGGTGAAGGAGAGAATGGTTGCGTGGGCTTGGATACAGCAGCACATTCTCAGGGTGGGAGCGGGCACAACGAAAGCATTAAAAAGACATGAAGGCAGGGAAGAGTGGACAAAATAATAAAAGGGAACAGGAAACGCCTGCAGTTTAGGCAAATTATTCCCACAGACAGAAGAAAAACCCTGGTGATATCTTTTGTCTCAGGAACGGACAGAGAAGACCAAACAGCGAGTCACGACAGAGAACATCTGACAACCAGTGCGGACACAACAGGGCTGCGCGGACAAGTGCTTCCCCTGCTGTCTAATTGGCCAGTTAGCCATCAAGTATGTTCAGAGGGAGACCATTAGTGCTGTGTAACCCCCCCAGTGGTCCTCCTCTTCATCATAGTTTCTTCATCTCTCCCTGAAATACAGGGCACTTTCCTAACGAACAATGGGAAAATATTCAATCTAATGTGCTCCTTTTATTCCCTCCCCGCCTGCTCTTTGCTCCGCTCCTCTGATGGGTGCTGCGAGCGTCAGATTTCATCCTCATCTCCCGAGCTCCTTTCCCCCCCCCCCCAGAGCACTTTAGCCTAATGAAGCAGAGGCGGGCCATTGTGTCGACTTCTCCAGTAGAGTCCCGTGGCTTGACTGACAGCAGCTGAGCTCCAGGGGAGGTCTGAGATCAGATCCAGCAGCTTTGCACATCATTACTGGTGCGTCAATGCCGTCTAAAGGCCGGTAGATTTGTCATTTAGATAACGGCATCAAAACATAATGGTCCTCACCATACTTTCCTTTTAGATGTGACGGAGTTCAGGTGGATTTTATAAAAGTGAAATGCTTAAATGGTTTCTGTGTCCTGCCGGATACAGTCGTTTGAAAGGCTGTGTCAATGTCTCACATGGGAGTAATATAATTGTAATGTTGGAGTAGTAACGGTGTAATATGGGTGTTATAGAAGTGTAATATCAATGTAAAATCGGTGTAATATGGAAGTAATTGTTGTGTTTATGAGGGTAATTTGGGTGCAATAATGGAGTAACATGGGTGAAATAGAGATGTAATATGGTTTGATAATGTATCAATGTATACTCTAAGTAGGGATGCTCCGATCGCCAATTTCGGGGGGCGATCGCTGATCGCTGGAATCAGTATCGGCCGATACCGATCGCCGATCCGATCGAGTGGGCGGGGGCCTAAATGGAAGATTTAAACATCACTTTAAATCTTCCATTTAAAGTGATGTTTAAACTCAGTTAATGGGGCTCATTCACTGGCGCTTCCACAAACAACAATCAACTTAATTATTACATTCAAATGATGTACATTCTTCAAGTTTACATTCACTTTGGAGAATAACACGGGAGAAATGAGCGGAAGCGCTCTCTTTTCCTCTCTCTCTCTCTCTCTCCCCCCTCTCCCTCTCCTGACAGCCTGTCAGTATCTCATGCAGCTCACTGATCCAGTAATGAGTGACCCGACAGTGAAGAATAAATATATTTATAACTAGTTTAGCTTGTTCCAGAGGTAGATAAAATAGCTAAGTGTGTTCGTTCCGCTTAGCAGTCCGGCGGGTGGAGCTGCAGGGTTTCTGCTTCACACACGACACGTTGCATGCCGCTATTTACTGTCTTTTTCGGACACCTTAAAATAATGCCAGACCGGTGAAGCCATTTTCGCGAGCTTGTGTCATGTATTTTACGTCATGCGATCGGCTCTCGCGATCGGCATGTTAGAGAGCACCGATCGATCGGTACAGAGTGAGTATTCGGCCGATCTCGATCGGTGACCGATCGATCGGAGCATCCCTAACTCTAAGTGGGCTATGTATATCAGGAGATTCAGAGTGTGTAAGCTGGAAAATAAAAATGTCATATCACATTAGATTGTTTTGTGAATCACTGCAGAACATTTAAAAAAGTCTCATTCCCACTATTAGGGGTCTCACGGAATTTACCCAAAAAACAACTCAAGAGTTAAGGACCGTCTGACCTTCGGTAGAAGACGGACGCGATGCTTCCCCACTAAAAGTTCAGGGAAGCAGCTTTGCACCTAATCCCAGAGGAGACGGTTACGCAGAAAAAACAACCATTTAGTTTTTATCCTTTTCTCGTGTAAAACTGCAACCCTTCTTATAAACAGTGAACCTCGCATTTGTACCACTGTTTTGAAAAATGCACTCGAATACAAAACGAGTGCTTTTTTTTTTGGTTTACTTTCCCATCTGGTCTACTCTGGTGGTAGATCCAAACTTTATTCTCATGAGAAATAACAAAGCGAGACAAAAAACGATATAATGTGGAACATTTCACAGGAAAAAAAAAAACAAATGTGACGAGGCAGGTCTAAACTAGCCATAGACCATACCCTGCAAATGAAAACTGACAAATAAAAAGTAAAGAATGTATAAAAGCACACGTGTCTCCTGAGCAGCAGGTGAGTATGTTCTTAAAGCTCAGCAGACACACTTAGAGCTTTTGGAACTTTTGTCCCAGCATTATCTTGATTAGAAAAAGGCATTAAAGAACAGGTGTACTGGAAACATTAATTAGCATTATTGCCTGACTTAGTTGAATACTCGATTCTGATTGGTCAATTCAGAACACTTGACACATTGTTATATCCAGTAGTACAGACCGCTGTCAAGGACTATTGACCGTTGTTAAGGACGCTCACATCTGCAGAAAGAAGTCCGGGTCGATTTAACTGTATACAGTTGGGTTTTCAAACTGTTTTGGCTTGTCTTTCGTTTCCGTTGTCTACCGTCTGAGAGCAACATGCAGGATTGTAATATTAATTGTAATATATTTGGAGAGCACAGTAATTTGGATGAATGATTAGTGGCTGATGAGTCCCCAGTGAAGAAAAGAAAAAGACAAGAGGGACAAGTAACAGCGGAGAAGTAACGGGGCAGAAACCCCCCTTTTTACGGCAGCGGTCCAGACATATACATCAAACGGCAACACATATTCAGTTGGCAGTTACTTTGGCATTAGGGCAGGGATATCTAGATACTTCCCAAGGTTTGACATAATGAATTGTGCTACTTTTAAAGCAAGCAACGATGTTTTCAAATCTGTAATCAAAAAGATCCTCAAAAACGCTATCGAAGCAGTTCCTGCCGTTGCTACGTAGTTCAAACAGTAACAACGGACTATTTTTCTTAGCGGATGCATGTCAATTTAAATCAATACAACAATTTTTTAAATCAATAAAAACATGTTCTAAATCTATAAAAGCACTTCAATTAATATTGGGAGTCATGTCGTGATTTTGTTGAGAATGTGGCCGTGTAATAAGCGGGATAATGTGCAGCGGTCATTATGGTGATCAAGTTCCGCTTGGCATCAGGCTCCTGATCAGCCTGTCGGGTGTTCTTTTACCCATAATCTCACATCAGTAATATCACTCGGTCTGCCTATTTCCATCTACGCAACATCAACCGCCTCCGCCCGTCCCTTAACCCTAAGACCACCGTCATTCTTGTTCACACCCTGGTCACTTCCCGCATCGACTACTGCAACCCCTCCATTAACCACATCACTCCTGTTCTTCAGCAACTTCACTGGCTCCCCGTCAAATCCCGTATCGTTTTTAAGATTCTGCTCCTCGCCTTTAAGGCCATCCATAACCTCACTCCTCTGTACCTCTCCGACCTCCTGCACATCAACACACACCATCCGCACACTCAGATCTTCTGCTTCCCTCAGCCTCACTGCACCCCCCCTTCCGTTTAACCACCATGGGGTCTAGAGCCTTCAGCCGCTCTGCACCCCGCCTCTGGAACTCCCTCCCACCTGACATCCGCAACACTGACTCTCTCCCCATTTTCAAATCACGCCTCAAAACATATCTCTTCACACTCGCATATCCACCCTGATCGTTATCCATCACACATCGTCTGTTTTATTTATTTGATTTGTTATATACTGCATTGTCTTGTTTATGTTTCTTATGCTGGTGTTAGGTATTGTGTATCTTGTTTTTATGTGTTTGTACGGCGACCTTGAGAGCCTTGAAAGGCGCCTATATAAAATAAATGAATTATTATTATTATTATAATGACCGCCTCGCTGCACATTATCCCTTACGTAGTGCAGTTTACAAATTCCCTGGTACACAGTTTTGTCTTTTGTGAGCTGAACTCTCTCCCATGTTCATTACTCATGCTATTTGGAGCAGCAATAAATAATAATAATAATAAAATAATAGTTGGTGCAGTCTGGTGTGCAAGGACCATTCAAACAACATAACGGAGACTGGCCATTTTTGTTGATTCCTCCCTTTGAGATAAGATAAGACGAACTTTTATTAATCCCTGTGGGGAAATTCAGTAAATGACTGAAGTGCTAGGAGACTTTGAGAGGAAATAACGACTGCTTTTCCTCCACTCCAATTTCACTAATAAAGTCCAATTTGAGCAGTGTTATTTGTTAAAGTCACAAAGACGTTCTTGACCCCTCTCCCACCTCTTCTTCTTCCCTGGGGCTCAAAACCAATCGAGCCCTGACAGACGGCTCTGCAACAAGTTGATTAAAATGCCAACTCGGCCTATGTTTCCTCTCTTTGCAAATCCACTGATGAGGCCGTCCTTTCCAAAGCCTGATAGGAGCCAGCCTTCTCTGCCGAAAGCGGAATAAAAATAACTAATTGCGTTTATTTTTTACTGATATTGCAATCAAGGCATGAAATTAAAAAGGAATGATAATTTTTAACCATTATTCACACTATAACTGTATGACAATTATCATGGTGTGATTTTTTTTATGAGGACCTGTACCAAACAATGATTTGTTACTACATTCGTAAAAGACGGTGTGTAGGTTGGGACTTCTCTGCAGCACAACAATACAGGGATTTGGAAATAACACTATAGCAGATGTATTTAAAAGTTAATTTAATAGTGTGTTTCTTATTTTTTATATTATTTTGTAAAAGGACAAGAATTAATTGCCTTGTGTTGAAACAGGCTTCATGAATAAACTTGCCATGCCTTTGCAGGGAATCATCCACGTGGGGCTGTTGGCATTAGACGTCAAACAACATGCTATAGTATGAAATAGAAAAAAATAAATGGCTCATTTTAGAAGTAAAATTGACTTGCAAAATAATAGGAAACGTTCTTATCCTCACCAAAGCTGGAGGGATTTAAAATATGGAATACATAAGTGAAGACCTCTGGCAATTTGCAAAGAGAAAATATCTTCCGTCCACCTCGGAGAGAAACATTTCCTAAAAAAATCCCCTCCAGGTTATGAAAAAATGCCATTGGTTAGAAACAGGATAAGTAATTCTCTGCACACTCTTTGCAATGCATGACGAGAATGACACATCGCACTGCAGCACTTCGATCAGTACATCTCCCTGAAAATGTACAAAAAACATCAAGTCATTAGTTTTATCCGATGCATTTCTGTCCGACAGCTCATTTTTCAGAATTCATACTTTCCCCATCATTAGAGAGATTGTAGGATTATTAGAGCCCAAGACATCAATCATCATCTTTTATGATGACGGCTTATCCACTGCCCGCCTACGAGCCCAAGACTGTCTGTCTCAGCTTTAACGCTCAATCTGAGACATGATCCAGATTAAATGAGGACACTCAAGCACACATGTGGGAGGCCCGTGGAATTGTAATCATTAAGAAATCTAATGGATGGAGCCCTTTTATGCTTCATGGGAGTTCCACTTAACTTGACTGTTATCTCGTATATATTGATTGTTGTGTTTTTTATCTTAATGTGTGCATATGTGTAAATGTGTCTGTTGATTGTGTATATAGGATATACATATTTTATACATATCTGTATATTGTATAATTTCATATTTGGGATTGTTGGAAACGTCATTTCGATCTCTCTGTCTGTAAACACGGAGTAAGATTGACATTAAAGTTGACTTTCCTGTAGTGTGGTATATAGGTTTGTGTGCATGTAAATGGTCTGCAAAGGCTCAAATCCCAAAGTTCCTTCAAGAGGGAATTTCTCTCCCACAAACAAAATCCGAACATATAAGAAAGACCTATATATCAATATTCCAATTACTGTATATAGACTATTCTGCACAGTTTCTATCATATTCTGTTTCTATTATATTCCATTTAATTATACTATTGTATCCGTGTATTGTGTTGCACTGTTGGAGGACCTAAGACCTGAGATATATTTTTTCCGCCAAGGACAGCAAATGAATATGAGACGAGCAGCACAGACTGTCCCTCACAGCATTCAACCCAGCGCATCAATGTAAGCTTTCCCCATGTGAGAACTCAACTGCATTACATGCAGCCTGGAGTTGAGCTGTGAATATCCACCAAACAAAGCTGAATCCATCCTTTCTGCTACTTCATGTTGCCTCTGTGAGACATTCTGTACAGTCTGTGCATTTTCCAAGAAAAACAATAATAAAGAAGGCACAATACTGCGGTCTGTTAAAAAGAAGAAAGAAGCGACAGCAGACAGGAATCATGCTGACAAACAAGATTTTATCTAATCTTTTTAAGAAGCCCAAAAGAATAGAAACTCCAGGTTTCTGTACAGGTGTCAAAAAGATTTAAAAAGAAAACTTGCAGATATTCTTTAAAGCCAAGTTAGAAATCTTATTGTTGAGAAGATAAGATGCAGCTCCAGAAAAGTACATTATGTTCCAAAAATCATTGCTATGAAAACAATTGTTAGGCTTTTATATAAGGCTGCTAATATCAATGTATATTGCATTAATATATATAACTAAGTGATTAAATCAAATCGACATTTTTCTGAAAATATGTTTTTAAAAGCAATATCATTTGAAGATTTCGTTTTTTTCACATTTTGCACTTAAAGGTAGGGTAGGTAATTCACTTCAGAAACACTTTTTATTATATTCCATGGGATGCTCTTAACATCCCGATAGCAATGAATATATTAAATGCTTTGACAATAAATACTTAAAAAAATGTCATCTGTGGAAGCCGTGGCTCTGTAAAAAGCACGACCGGCTAAAGTAACTGGATGGCCTACCTGCCCGTCAGCCTTCCATCGGGGCACAAACTTATCTCGTGCCCTCATTGGTCATTAGCACGTTCGTGTGTGTTGGAGGAGGGGCTCTGAGAGGAAGTCTGAAGGGGCAGATTTTTTCCTGTTGTGTATTTTCAAATTCTCGCGCACTCGAGCTGGTTTCTCCATTCTTACCTACCCTACCTTTAAGGTACAATTCAATAAGGAACATACCAAGTACTTTGTATTTGCCTAGAATGTAATTCATACATGAGTATAAACAAATAGGCTTTACAACATGGTTATTTAAAATAGGCTACTTAATGATTGACTGCCAGAAAGCAGTATTATTAATAATTAATAATTCCTTACATTTATTATAGCGCATTATCAATGACTCAAAGCGCTTTACATATACACACATTGCACATCATACATGCAATGGTCAGAAACTGTGGACAATACCCAAGGGTCTTGCCCAAGGACCCACCGGCTTTACAGACGCAGCAGCGGCGGGTTTCACCCCTTGATCTGATGATCATTGCACAGCGCACTGCGCCACACCGTCCATCTTCACGCCTCGAGGTCATCGAGGCGCTTTTACAAGTAGACATTGGTGTGATACATGTACTGTGGACAATACCCACAGGAGCAAATCCGGGTGAAGTGTCTTGCCCAAGGACACAACAGCCTGACGCAGTGGCGGCGGCAGCGGGTTTCGAACTGGAGTTCCCCAGCACTCCCCCTTGATCTGATGATCGGATGCACAGACCACTGCGCCACCCGTCCCGTATTGTGATTTACAGTACATCGTAATCAAAATATGAAACTATTTTTAGAATAGAAGATATTGCCCAGGCCTACTGTTAGACTTCACTGTTGTTTATACGGTTTCATGAACTTTCACCAACAGCACATCTGTTAGTTTCCAGTTTATCATGGGGTCCCAATTATCTGGAGTTCTGCGACTGTGAGGAAGGGCTGCATATATTAGGGCAGCAAAAACATTACGTATGATAATGAGTGTTTCAAGTTTTCAAGGCTAAGCAGGAGAAGGTTATGAACTCAAGTACCAAGACACTCTCATCTGCAAATTAATTAACACAAACACCATGTGCAGTGATTGAATTAAACTTATAAATTAGTCTGATTTACACTCTCATATGTTCTGGTGAGACTAAAGTCTAAATGATTCTGGGTGGGGCTCACAACTAGTGAGACGTTTAACAAATGTCATTAAAAAGACCAACAATGTTTTAGTCTCCAAAAACGTTGTGACTTCTTTACCCCGTCCGAGGCAGGCCGATTCTTAGGACATACATTTTTAAAAACAGCTAAGAAAACTTGATGGCGGTTAATAGATAATAATGGCAGACTCATTTATTATTGAAGTATACTGTATAAGGGCAACATAATGAAAAAAATATAATACAAAAATCATAAAAACGAGGATGAAAGTCGTAAATTAAAGATCTGAGTCACCATTTTGCTTATAAAGAAACTCACAAATTTACGAGAGAACATTTTTTCTAGCAAGTTTACGACTTTAATCTCGTGAGTTACGATTGTTTATTGTAGATTGTATTTATGAATACATATTTAGCGCTCCAGAGAGTGTTTGAAATGAACTACTGTAGCCAAATGTCTCTAAATGAAGTAACGTGTTCCCGAAGCACCAGCGTGACTCACTGATGTGTTTTTAATAGATCGTGGAGACAACAGAGGATTATTGCACAGATTCAGGTTCGAGCTTCACTGGCGGCCATTTCTTCAGGCTGATAGAACTTTTTCATAAAGCCCAAAATTACAAATGAATCACAGAGGAATTTCCAATCAGTCCACAAAACAACTCAATACTTGGAAACATTGTACATCCACTGCTAATTCTGGTGTCTCTTGGGATTTCTCCATAACACACACGACAGTCTCGTGTTTTGTGCTGGTTGTATGAGGGTCCAGTTAATGGGGTTCAGTTTATGTGAGTGTGACTTTAAATCTGGGTGGAGATTCTCAGGGTTTATTGATATGTTATAAATAGAGGGGATAAATAAATGAACGTCATTGAGATTGAGGAATCAGGAGAGGCCACTAGTAAGTGTGATTATTATATTGAATGTGATTTAAGTTGTATGGGATATGTGTGATCCTAATTGTCCTTTTTCTTCTAAGGTTAACAACCTATTTGGATTTAAATTATCAAAACTAGGAGTTGTTTCCGTTGATCTAGATTCCACCCATACTGTCGGGAGATAGACAGCAGACATGCTTTAATGTTCAAAAAAGGTATTTATTTTTCTCATACGTGTTGCAGCACCTCTTTTCACCCTCTGTCTGAAACCAGTGTGGAAGAGAAACTCCCTTTAGGGGGAACTTTGGGATTTTAGCCTTGGAGACCATTTACATGCACCAAAACCTGTTTAACACAAAACAGGAAAGGTAAAACCCCAAAGATGGCAATTTGATATTTTAAGGCACACATTTGGGGTATTAATAGATTTTCCTAAATAAATTATCCTGCATAGCAACTACTGATTATTAAATTAAAAGAACTAACTGAAAATTAAAATGCATATCTTACTTCACTTAGTTTGTTTTTTCGGGTATTGTTGATGGATTTGTGATTACATTTGGCCTTACTAGAGGAGGAGAAGGTGTTCCTGTATTGGCCAATCTTATTTTGATGATAGGAAATATGATTGTATTCCTCATGTGGTAAGGTAAGTCTCTAATAATACATGTATCTTGATATTTTGAGGAGATAGTATATCATTTCCTCAGCACATCATGCAGCTGAGTGATGACTCGGATTCTGCCTCTCTCTGTATCTCAGGACTGAAGAAAAAGACGTCACTACTCAGCGAGACTCTTCAAGTATCCTGAGGTAATTGGGGGTGAGGGACAAGAGCTCCAGGCAGAGGAGGAAGAGCCCACCATCACTCTGAACCATTAAAGAGCAAAACTTTCCAACTTCACTTTCAAGCACAAAACTTTCTAACAACTGTTTCAAGCACCAGCAAGTTGGTGAGTGGCCCAATCTGCACTCTGCCGGTCTCACTCTTGCAGGAAATATAAGCAACCGATGTGTAAAAATCGGAAATTGACTGCAGTGAGTGAATATTCACCAGCAGCGGAACATTTTCACCAGCGGGAGAAACAGCACACGAGTGGAATACGAAACAACGTTTACCCCCTCAACAAACAAAAGAGCATTAAAACAAGAGAAAACAACTAATTGAACCCGAAATGTGACAAGAAAGAAAATAGTCATTTTTTGCATTTCTCATTCTATGTTGGCACCCCCATGCTTAGTAATTTTACAATTCAACTGCCCACATCTTCACCGTTTACTAGGGATGTAACGATACCAAAAACTCACGGTACGATAATATCGCGATAATAAGTCCATGGTACGGTATTAATCGTGATAAAAAAATATATATTTCAATCATACATTTTTTTACTCGGAAGATGTTTCTTTATTACATAATAAATCTGATTTGTACAGCATTTTAATAGGATAGCAGTATTTTAAAGTGTCAAAAACAAAGTGACAGTAACAGACTGGAACAAGAAAACCAGTGTTTTTGTACCTATAGGCCTACTACCAAACAAAGTAGGCATTTTCTTTGTGCCACTGCATCTCACAAATAAACAAGGACATTTAATAATCAGACCCGGCAATAAAATAAATCAAGTTTCACTTTTTTCAAGTAACTCAACTCAAACTCACGAGTCACTCACTCAGCATCATCAGACAGGTTTTTAGGAATATGAGAATGTCCACATTTCCAGGTATTTATAAGCTGGGATGTTTCATTTACAATATCCCCTGCTCTGGAAAAAACTCTCTCGCTTGGTACTGATGTTGCTGGGACAGCAGTGGTCGCGTTAACCGAATATTTTATTTATCAATGACGGAAAAATCTGAAAGCAATCTGTCATTTTGACAGATTGGAACAAACTCGGAACAGCGCCAACGTTTCCCTGCAGCGAGGCTCTGGTGTTATGCCGTGTTATGCATGCCCTCCTCCAAAAGGAAATGATATAGTTTCCAAACCGTACTTTGCCGTACAGATCAACATATGTCTGGGAGGTTTTGCTTTACGCTGTGCGCGCTCCTGCGAGCTGCATGCACACACGGCATAACACCGCCCCCCACCCCGTTGACAGTTCACGAGCGTGCTCTCTCGTGAACTGTTCAGACCCGACGGGTAATAAGGGATTATGACGGACATTTTACGATCCTGTCTGTCAAAATGACGGACAGCGAAAAAGTCTAACAACACCTCAGTGGGACGGAGTGATATGCTTTGGCCATGGGTGACAGCAGTGGGTCAAAGTGTGCATTGTCTCTCCACCACTTCAAAAGGCTTATTGACAGGGCGAGATATAATTATACTGTTGGTACTTGTCAATGTCTCTAGGTGTGTACATGTAGCCCTGTAAATACGATGTTCTTTTGTGTTCTGTTGTTTTATGATCATGTTGTAACCTACTTGCTGCCATGTTGTACAGGTCTCTCTTGAAAAAGAGATCGATTATCTCAATGGGACCACCTGGTTAAATAAAGATTTAAAACAAAAAAAAGTGTTTTAAAAACGACGGTATTGGACGTTTATTTACCGCGATATTCGGTATATCGTTACATCCCTACCGTTTACTGAGCAGCTTGATGAGTATGAAGATAAAGTGATTACAATCTAATGAGAAACAGAAGTCGCGTTAGCTTTCTCTCAGTCTGAAATGTTAATCAACAACCCTGACAAAATCCCTGTATAAGTATTGTTACTCAAGAGAAGCCAATCAGAGGCACAGAGAGGGATGCTTGTATTGATATATGTAGATGAGGAGTCAATTATTGTAGAGAGAGTCATGAAGGATAGACATACCGTGTGCCGTCAGCCTTCCAGCTGACTTTGTATGGTTTCTGTTCCATGAAACGAAGGTTTGTCCTGTCCATGGACACAGGCTGAGCCCCAGGGAAACCAGATCTGAAACAACAGTGAACACACACTTCTTATATTTGTATTTCTTCCTTCATCCCTACAGCCCTTACATCTCATATATGGTTTGAGAGAAACACTAACGAAGACTGCATCGCTCGTCTCTCGACTAAAGATGATTGGTGCGCTTCCCAATAAACATTCAATGAAATCAAACATTACACATGATACATTAAAGGTCCCGTGTCATGGCCATTCTGATCATACTGATCATAATTCCATTGTTGAAGTCTACTAGAATAGATTTACATTGTTCAATGTTCCAAACTCACATTGGTTTCTCATACAGCATCTCTGTATAGTATGTGTATTCACTCTGTCCTACACGCCTTGTTGGAGCTCCTGCCCCCCCCCATGAGCCCACTGTGCTCTGATGTGTGTTAATGTGTTACAATGGCATTTGTTAGCAACCAGAAAATGACACCAGTAATGACAAACAGATGAGAATGCTGCGCGTGGGGTCTGGGGGCCGTGTTCAATCTTTTGAACTTACGTCACTTGGTTCCCGGAAGAAAATTTTTTAAAAGAAAAATCTCCAACGAGGCGTCCTGGGGCAGCTTAGTCTTTTCTGTGGTAGAGTTGTACTCGCTACAGGGTGTACTTTGAGGGTTTTTGACTCTGCAGACCGTTTACATGCATAAAAAGCTACATAACACACAAGGGGACGGGTGATAACCGGAAGAGCGTGACATGGGCTCTTACATTAAGTTATATATGTGGTCTTTTTACGATAAAGTATGTATGAAGACTTAGAGATTTTGTTTAATCGTAGCATTTATAGCGGGGGCCTACAGGTGTGATGCTGACTCTTTAGCAGCTAATAATCAAACAGCAGGTGGGAGAGATGCTGATGGGTGCCACTTTCAAATGGACAAAAACATCCAGACAAACTTTCAGGGTTTCTTAGTGCACTCAAAGGACTTAGGAGTCAATGCACATAGGAATGGCACTTTTCTAGTTACTTTTAAGTTCTTTATTTCTTTAAAAAGCCTATGTTTTACCTTATCTGGCTGTTTTTTTAATACATACAGAGATAGAAAAACAACCTCTTCAAAAGTCAATGTGAAATGTATTTTTAAGCTCATGCTTGTTTCAAGTATAACAGGGACTTTGGGGAAAGAAGGCAGCGGAACAGCGTGTGACGCATCAGTATCGCTGACTTTCTGCAATTTCTTAAAAAAAAAGCTACAGCAGCAAATTTCTCCTGAAAAAACTATTCTCGACTGCCGCCCGTCAAAGTGTCAACATAGTTTTTCTTTTTTAAAGGCGCTTACAACAAATGAGTCACTCTGAACAACACAGTACACCCACGTGTACTAGTACACACGGAGCGGCTGAAAGGAGGGCAGAGGGACATTCTCACCTTTCCCACTCCGCCATCCTCTGACACATTCTTTGGGTCTCTCCGAGTTTGGGTTGTGTGGTGATCTGTGAGACGCCTTTCACCGTGATGCCTTCAAGGAATACTGCACCCTGGGAGGATGTAGAATGAGAAAGTTAAACTTGGATTGAATTAAAGGAGACACTCATACCCTCCTACGCGTACAGGGAAAAAACATTTGATATCCCCGAGATATTTCACAAACAGCTGCTCCTTCGAGTTCTTTACCTCCGTTAAAGAAAAAAAATGTTGCACTCATTTTATGAATTCACCTTTAAAACCTTGTTCCTCTGATTCATCTCCCAGGATACCTCACTATCTCCGCACCCCCTCACTTCCTTCACCCCTATAGCCCTTACATCTGTGGTTGGAGAGATACACTAACGACGTCTGTATCACTCCTCTCTCGACTAAAGATATTCACCTCAATTTCTAATCCCCACCATTCACCCTTCTCCTCCTCATTGTGCAAATAAGTCTTCCAACTGGCATAATATGATAATACATGGCTATGAGATCAGTAACACATGTGGTATGATAATATAGGTCACCTCAAGAGCCATTCGTGCATATGTTTTTGTACGAACAGCTGCAGTGAGAAGAGAAAGCCCCCTCGTCATGATTCCCCTTTCGATCCCAAAGGAGTTTTTACCTTCAGTATTCAAGAGATGTGAAAATGTAATTGAACAACATGCACATGAGAATCACAAAATCCAAAGGAAACTGGGTGTGGCTGGACGACATGGCGGAAAACATCATCATGAGAATATTAAAGATTGTTTTGTGGTAGTGATACATATCATGTTGGGAAATGATCACACAAAGGTGTATATACATCGGAGTGACAATCAAAGCAAATAACCTCTACTTATGTTAAGCTTCGCATTAAAGAAATCTCCAACCTGGATAATTTTGCAAAAGTTAAACAATTTGCCATAATAAGTTAATAATGCAAAACCGACACAAATGTACTAGTTACTGTCTCTGAAAGTGACGATTTGTTGTTTTTTTGTGACGTATAAGAGAGTAAGGGTGTCAAACTCAAGGCCCGGGGGCCAAATCCGGCCCGCGACTTCATTTCATGTGGCCCGCAAGAGCTCTGAAAGAATGTAATATGTTTATTATACGGTTACAGGCCGATTTACAGAAGCACGATGTCCATAAACTACATGTCCCACAATGCACCTTACATTTGATTTTTTTTTTTATTGTTACTTTTTTTTCAAAATGTCACTTTTTTCCAGAATTTTGATTTTCTTTTTAAATAATTTTGTGACATTCTCACTGAAGAGACTTGCACTTATTTGCCCCAGACTTCTTCTTTCAGACGTAGTTATTTATGAAGTTTTTACCCTATCCGATAATAATCCAATGCAGAGGCAATAAAGTAATATAATACATTATTTTATATATATATTAAATATTTATATATGTATTTTTATATAATCTTAAAGTTACAACCGGCCCTTTGAGTGCAACCATAATGCTGATGTGGCCCGCGATGAAATTGAGTTTGACACCCCTGAAGTAGACGATTCTGTGGTGTTGGACTATTGTTTGGATTATTGCTGCAACAAACGACTAATTTGATAATCGATTAATCTATCGATTAATGAAACGATTAATCGACTATTCGGACTATTACGCCTTGCACAATTTCTCAAACGCTCTTATTTAGCCATCAACTTTTAGATTTAGCTTGAGGTTGTTTTAGGCATGTGGAAACTAACAATGAAGACAATAAAGATGAATACTTGATTCAAAAATACATATATTATTAAATTAACTTAACAAATTGTGAACAAAATTAACATTGCTTTTTATTTAAATAAAATAAATAATATTTCACATCAAAAGAAACAACATGTTTTAACAAATGGTATTAAATAATGTGATGACAGAACTGTAAACAGAATAGCTGAAACTTTAACAAAATAAATAACTCAGTTACCTCTAATCATTAACCCATGTTTGTATCATTTTGTTAACTCCGTGTGTTGCTGACGTGGAAAAGTTACTCGTGGACGGGGGAGCTACAGAGCTGCTAGAAAGACAGTCCAACCCGGTGCATTCCTCCGTCTGGATGTGGAGCACTTTTGCTAAATGTTTAGACAAATTGCTCGTGTTACCGCCCTCACAGGCTAAACTCTTATTGCACTCTTGGCAACGAGCATTGTCCACATCGAGACGGGTAAAGTTTAACCACACCTTGGAGCGCTTCTCTCCGCCATCTCCTCCGTGTGTGTGTGTGTGTGTGTGTGTGTGTGTGTGTGTGTGTGTGTGTGTGTGTGTGTGTGTGTGTGTGTGTGTGTGTGTGTGTGTGTGTGTGTGTGTGTGTGTGTGTGTGTGTGTGTGTGTGTGTGTGTGTGTGTGTGTGTGTGTGTGTGTGTGTGTGTGTGTGTGTGTGTGTGTGTGTGTGTGTGCATGTAGCAGCCGCGTGAGTGTAAACTGCCCCGCCCCCGAGCACACAGACGGGAGAGAGAGAGATCTCGCCTGGATTGGAAAGATCGAAAATACACCATAGACGCATTTCTTTTGTCTTTTTTAGAAACGAGTTGGCGACACTAAGACTGCAATATAATGTTTTTGTAGCAATAATACATGACAGATATTTTTTAAATGTCTCCAGTACCGATAAAAAGACCGATAATGTTGGAGCTTAACGGCGCGTAAAACGCACGTGATGACGTCACCAACGAATCGACGACTGAATTAGTTGGCAACTTATTTGGTCATCAATTTTAATCGATTAAGTCGATTAGTTGTTGCACCCTGTTAGAAATTAAAATCAATGTTTTATGGCATAATGTACCTTAAACATACCGTCAGTTTAAATGCTATTTTATTCTGGAAAAAACCGGAAGTTCTCAATACCAAGCTTTTATTCTGAAAATCCTTCATGACGACATCCGGGACTACCGTCCATTAGTATCATTAAAGTGGCTATTGACGCCGTTAACATGTATTACATATACAGTTATGAAAGAGATAAGGAGGAGAAAAGGCATGTGGAAGTAAGCAATGAATGCAAAATGTCGAAATCCTGTTTAACGCGATATCGGACACAGAAGAACGAGGGGGGAAGTCCCCTACGTCACTACAGCTCACAGAGAGGTGGAGCGAACAGCCAGCAAGCGGGAAAGACGAAGGCTTGTAAGGTCTCTTCTGCACGGCCAGCACCTGGGAGAGGAAGCTGCAGCCTTTCTCTCCTGACTGAACAATATCCTGTTTGTAACATTACCGCGCTTTTTATTAATTAAAGTACAATTTGAACCTTCTCAGAGACTCTCCTTTTTAAGCTTCTCTCCTGGACGCGAGAAAAACGATCACGGTTTACAACCCCTAGTTTGGATACATACAGGGTATATGCAGGAATCCTGAAGTCAAATTGAATTCCTTTTTAAGACCCTTTCCATACATTTTAAGACCTCATCGCTACTTGGAGTTTTAACCGATTACATTGGCGACATACTTTACTATATACAGTATTGATTGTCCTTCCTCCTTATCTTCCAACCATTTGGACGCAAACTTGCATTTCCCCATAACGATGTTGTTCAACAACCGGCGAAAATGGGCCTTCGCGCGCTATCAAGCAGTGAGCGCGCTATGTCCACACAGCAGCTTTTCGAAAATCTTGGAGCTGGGCGTGTCTGACAGCTTGGGGATTTTTTGCGAGCAATGCGACCAACAACCAATCACATGAATCTCCCGCCCCCTACATACAAAGCAAAAAAAAAACGGGGATTTTATGCGAGCAATATATATATGTGTGCGAAAAAGTACACGTCCCACCGTCCGGGACGTGTTATTTACAATATCGGACAAGTAGATCTTTCAATTGACTTGTCCGGCGGACAAGTGACGTTTTTTGCCCTGATTTATTGACAAATTATTGATACATTCAGTTTACAAAAGGCAGAACTCATTCGCAAATTGTCCGTGTCCGCCATTGTTCGTTTAGAAGTGTTAGTTTCGGTTCTGCTTGTCGATTCCTAAGGAAATGCATCTCGCCGCTTTCTGTACAGTTAGACGGGGGCGGGGCGGAGCAGGAAGTGTAGTACAGTGCCAGGGTTGGGAAGCAAAACTCGGTTCCGAGTAGGAACAAATAACAATTGTCCGGAACCGGGATTAATAAGAGTTGTGAGGACAGGAGGCGAGGCCGAGCCCCGCGGACTGCAGCTCTCTCTATGCTCCGTATCAGCTGATCGCTGCACGGTGCAGCTCAGCGTCTCTCTATCTCTCTTTCTACACACAGCGGATCCGCTGCCCGTTTAACAGCCTCATCTTTGTCAAACTTTCTTATGTTCTTTCTTTAACACGTAATGAAGGTTATTAAGCGTTTTAACTCCTATGTTGTTAATATTGACCACCATTTCCTTTATGAAGTGAAGCAGCCTCCCTGTCTGTGTCCTCGCGCTGTCCTCACATCCCCGGACCCCCAGACTCGGAGGAGCACAGGGATGTCAGTATTGTTTATGAAGCAGGGTATAGAAAGTACATTATTGAAATGAAAATACTATTTATTTACTTTTACAAACAGTGCGCAGCTGGGCAGCTGCAGCATGTGTATTGTAGGACATGTGTAAGCGTGCAAGCGTCTTTGAGTTGTAGAAAAGTGCTAGGCCTATAGGCTAGTATAAATATAATGTATTATTATTATTAGGTTATGTCCTATGTGTTGGACATGTGTGGTTGGACTCTGTCTCACAGGCAGGTTGCAATGTAACATCAGAGGAGACTGGGCCAATTGTACATTCTCAAACTGCACCACTTGGAACTAACTAAACAATGCAGAGATTATTTTTATATAATTGTATTCAATAACCGTAAGAAATTCAACAGTATGAAGTGATTTGTAAATAGGAATACAGATTTGACTTAATGTTTTCATAAATATATTTTTCTCCCAGTTTGTCATGGGACTTATTTACCCTCTCAAAGAACCGGAATCGAGAACCAAAAATAACCGGAATCGAAAAGCAGAACCGGAATCATTAAAATCCAAACGATACACAACCCTATGTGTGATGCAGTCAAATCTTACCGCTCACTTACGTTAGCGGTGTCATAAAAAACGTGGAAAAATGTAAAATACGATGACAAAGAAGAAGATTCCAGTGGCCC
This sequence comes from Pseudochaenichthys georgianus, assembly GCF_902827115.2. Taxonomy (NCBI): domain Eukaryota; kingdom Metazoa; phylum Chordata; class Actinopteri; order Perciformes; family Channichthyidae; genus Pseudochaenichthys; species Pseudochaenichthys georgianus. Next base: position 28,337,292 of record NC_047526.1, on the reverse strand, counting down.
CAATATTTGTCCATTCTGGACAAGTGAAAAATGTATTCGGACAAGTAAATTGCCAAACTCACTTGTCCATGGACAAGTACTCTCTAAAAACTTTTTCTCACACTGATATATATAACCGTCTCTGCCACCTCCCTCCATGCCTGGTTCCTCCGGTTTGTATCCCGTTAATAGTTCTGATCGTAAAGAACCGGGTGATTTGCTACCGTAATTTCTCGTTTGGAATATGAAGAAATGAACTGCGGTCTCCCTAGACACAGATGACGTCAAATCCAACGGGATGCCATAAATAAACTACACAGAATCACACTACACACCTACGCCATGATTACATTCAGGCACACTGTAGAATGCAACCTCTTTGGACAATTGATATACCTTGGAAAATGCAGTTTGATTTGAAAATTGATTTATCAACTTTTAACGACCCCGCGGACACCCTGACATATGAACACTCTGTCTGAGATGTTGTGATGCGCATTCTGTTTTCTATATATAACATAGGAGCTTTTTCCACTGAGAAGAAATGCCTCCCGAGACACTGCATGAGGCCTATGTCCTGCAGAGAGGGGAAACCCAATGCAGTCCACTTAGCAGTCCTTTTCCCGGAAGTCTTACCAGCTTGAGCTTTTCTTTCTTTCGTTTGCCAGCCGATGACCCCGAGGAGCTGGGGCCCGAATCCTGGCCCACAGACTTTCCATCGTCGTCCACGTCCTCGTCATCGTCGTCGAAGCACCACTCGGGGAGCGCGGGGGCAGGGGGTGAGTCCTCCTCGTCTCCATAACGACGGAAAAGCTCTTTGAGGTACTCTCCCTTGTAGATCCCGGGGGCCCGGGCCTGCGTGAACGCCGCCACGGCTGCCTCCACGCTGATAAGAGGCAACAACACAGACAGGGCATCTTTAAAGAATCAGCTTATATTTTATTCTTTTCAATGTTGTTTCTTTTTCTGTATTTCTCATTTTATATGGTTATCATAACTAGAGGTAGAAGTTGGTGGAAAAAATTAATCCGCATATATTGTGATACTTGATTAATCAGTTAATAAGTAATTTTTCAAGCATTCATTCAAACCATTTGATGATTTTAGCGTCTCAGATGTCAGTGTGCTGCTTTCCTATGTCTTACATTGAAGTTAATGAAATAGTGGCTGCCGTTGAGGACCATTTGTATTATACGTCAGCATGAGCATGATCTAGTTTAGGGTTTAAAACAGTAGTAAAAAAAAATAGGCACCCCTTCACAATCTCCTAAAGCCCAAGGTTGGTTCATTAGATATCATGTTAGTGTCAGACAACAGTCCAATATTCAAAGATAGACAAACAAACAGTAAAAGCAGCTACTCCTCATATTGGATATACAAAAAGTGGGAAGCTTGTCATCTTATCTTGAAAGCAAAAACAAATTATCTCAATGATTAATTATTCCATCGATTGCTTCAGCTTTTAATGGATTGGTTTGGGTCTTTGATAGTGTCGTATAAAACGAGCTACTTCAAAGCATTATATCAAAGGCCATCATCTTTGGTTCTAGGAAAGAGTGGTGTTCCTTTTATATACTTTTTTCTAGGGCTGCTCGATTATGGCAAAAATCATAATCACGATTATTTCGGTCAATAATTGATATCACGATTATTAAAAACGATTATCCATTTACTTTGAAAACATCCATTTATTGAAAAAAGAAATGTGAACAGTATGTTTTTAACAGTTGATTAGCCTGAACTTTAAGTATAATTCAACTGAAATACCAATAAATAGAAATTAATAAAAAAACAAATCAAATAAATAAAAAATAATAATAGTTTTATTTCGATTACGTTGTTTTCGAGATTAAAATACGATTAATTGCACAGCCCTACCTTTTTCTGACGTTCTATAGACAAAATAACTAGGATGAAAACCTCATGCAGGTTATTTACGGCAGGTATATTTCAATGACTAGCCACATATCCAAATAAAAATGTATCAGTGTTGATTATTCGGTTGTAAGATGATGTTGCTACACTGGAAGGAGGCTGTGAATGCTCCCAGATCCCTCATTACTCAGGAGGAGGTGGGCGGTGGGAGGGTTTCATCCTGCCTACACGCAGACAGCTTCCAAAGGATTCTGCCTCCTCAGACTGCTGCTCCACCTCTGACTAAAGACACTTCCCCACCCTCCCCTCTGCTCAGCCGCTGTAAATTATTTAACATCTCTGCCAAAGGGGCACGAGCGCGGTCACTGCTAACCCCGCAGCTTCTGTTGATTCAAACTGACAGTGCAACTTCTCGTGCCTTCACACATTTAGGAACCATCAGGAGGAGATGGCATTCACAGACTGACAGGGGTTGTGATGGAAGACACTAGGGGGGGCTTCACATTATCATGCAAGACAAGTGAAGGTAGTAAAACTGCACTCGGAGCAGAGGGAGTGATGAAAGGAGGTCAAGTGTTACCTCCAGTCCATCTTCTCCACCAGGTACCCACACACCAGAAAGCCAGTCCGGTTGAAGCCATGCGTGCAGTGAACACCTTCAGGAGAAAGGAAAAGAGGCGGGAGAGGAATTACAAACTGAGAATCCCACTTAAGATTTACATTTATATTAAACCTTAAGCATTAAAGGTGGGGTAGGTAAGTTTGAGAAACCGGCTCGAGATACACTTTTTGTTATATTCCATGGAATGCTCTTAACATCCCGATAGCAATGAATATCTGAAGTGCTTTGACAAAAAATCCATAAAAAAAAATGTCATCTGTGGAAGCCGTAGCGCTGTAAAAAACACGACCAATCATCTGAGCCGGCCCGGCTAAAGTAACTGGATGGCCTGCCTGCCTGTCAGCCTTCCATCTGTGCACAAACTTATCTCGTGCCCTCATTAGTCATGTGCACGTTCGTGTGAGTTGGATGAGGGGCTCTGTAAGGAAGTGGCAGATTTGTTCAGGCTGTGTATTTTCAAATTCTAGTGCACTCGAGTCGGTTTCTCCGAAATTACCTACCACACCTTTAAGCAAACACTTCTGGAAGTGTAATCATGAAGTATTCTGTAGATCTACATCTTTGTCCTTGAATTATCCTCGACGCCTTCACACATTGAATTTCATTTTGTCTGATGTGAGAGTGGAGTCAGTTTTCCAAAAGCACAAGCTTATCTAAAGTTTTCCCCTCTTACATCAGGCCGATTTGAGATGTAATGAGGTCATATTTTGAGCAGTGGCATCAATTCAAAAAGATTACAGGAAGATGTATACTTAGAGGGGGTCTTGCCTTTATACCCACATTAACACACCAGCCTCACACACAGAGAAGAGATGCAGAGATTGATGAAACATTCAGGGATGGAGAAAGTGGATGAAAAGGGCAGAGCAAAAGCAACAACTGACAAAACCATGCCTTTTCATTTGATGTCAATTGTGTCCAAAACAGACAAATGGCGACGCTAATGAAGATGAAATGAACCAACATCAGAGGATGGGGATCACATTCACCAGCCCAACTGTGTGATTTGGACACGAGTACCACAAAGCCTAATCACCAGCTGGCCAAAGACAAGACACTGCCGAGCTGACATTCACACATTCTGCTCTGATGTTGGAGCGATGTGATTTAAAGGCCAGGCGGCAGTAGGTAGGTAAGAGCAAATCTGAACAGGGTAATAATGGCATTGGGAAGTATAAGAGAGCCCCCTGCTGGCAAAACTGTGGAAGTGCAGCTTCTATATCGATGTGTCCATGATAGGAATTTACCATTCTGCAATTAAGCCTATCCGCCTATCACAGTGCGCTGAGATTTGTTACAAATGGTAAAGCACTCACTCGTCACTGTACCCTGTAGGCCGGGGCAGGTTTGCCTTCACTAACTGTTCGGAGACTCAGTCATTGGTACATGTTCATCTACAAAGCCATGTTGGGTAAACTACCACCTTACATCTGCTCTCTGATCTCACAGAGAGTTGCCAGTAGCTATTGCCTAAGATCTCAGGATGTGTTTTTGTTACATGTGCCAAATGCTAGGACTGATTTAGGTACAAAAGCTTTTATGTGCACAGCTCCTCTAGTTTGGAAAACTCTAAAAAAATAAATAAACTGAGCATTTTGGTTCCCCTGCATCGTTTTAAAGCTCGGCTAGATGCAAAGCAATTTGATACTCTTGGTACCCGTCATTGTCCATAGGTTTGTAAATGATACCCCTGTAATTATGTTGTATGATGTCCTTTTTGTTTTCTGTTTTGCTGTGTAACCAACTTGCTGCAGGTCACCCTTGAAGAAGAGATCGTTTGGTCTCAATGGGATTTCACCTGGTTAAATAAAGGCTACGAACAAACATAAGCGTAATGTAAAAGCTGAATATTGTTCGCAAATAAAGAGAAAATGAGGAGAAAATTCATTCTTTAAAAAGGATAAAAGAAGGATAGTGGTAAGGTGATCAAACAAAGAAGCAGGAAACGTGACGAAAAGCAAAACAAAGTTGAAGAACCTGAAATGGAAGACGCTTCTGAAGCTAGCAAATACAAGGAAGAGCTAACAGGACAAAACGCAGAGACGCTACAAGTCGGGCTGGAAAACAATAGCAATGACATAAAAGAGCACCAGCTATCCACATTTAAGAACAGACTTAAGAAAGAGATTAAGAAAGAAATAGCATAATCTCAAACAACAAAAAGTTGCAAAATAAAATGGATAGAAAACGTTTGGAAAAGGCCTGCTCAGAACACAAAATATACACTATCTTGACTTTTAAACCAAACATTCACTTTTTTACTGATGTCCTTTCACCTTAACATCACCTACACAGTGGGGGAGGAGTGTTTTTTCTCATGTGAAACTCCCACACATACAAACAACATCACTTGCACAACGATATTTTTTTTTTAAGGATGTGGATTAGGTAGCAATGTATTTTTGGAAATGTGCAGGTGCCACTTGACTTGTGACGCAAACCTTTGCGCGGCCATTTAACCTCCTGTTGTTTTATAGATTTGCTCTGTGACCATCAACTGATAACTGGGAAGATGTCTGATGTTTACCAGTGTTACTATATTAATATTAAAAATGCATTGTATGTTTGAACATAAAATAAAGCATGCAACCTGACAACAGTTCAATTTCAGAGTAACACTGCTCTCTGCTGGAACCATAATGTGATGCAACTCATGGGTCAGCATCATAGACTGTATATATAAAGTCATCATGGACAAACAATCAGTTTTAGAAAATATATTTAAATTCCTTTTACACTTAAAATAAGTGTTATATATAGACTGCATACAGCTAATAAGCATAACAGATGTGTGTTAATAGTTTAGCATGATGTATCAGAGAAGCAACACAAGAATATCATTAGAAATTAAGGAAGAAAAGTTAAGTTTAGAAATATTAGCTGCAGGATGCTGTTATTTTTTTATTTATATTATCTGAGGGATAATGCAAGGCAGACATTTTATGAACATCTTAAAGCTTGTTTTAGTGGATCTCAGCTCCTTTATTGTACACATAACCTTTACTTAAGTAAGCAGTATGCAGCTTAATATCACAGTAGAATGGATAAGGCAGACATTTATAAAACTATATTGCTTAAAGCCTCTTCTATCATTACCCGTATGTGTATTATGTGCAGTTTCAATTAGTCTTAACTTCATAATAAAAGCGGCAATGTAATGTTTTTTTGAAATAAAACGGCTGTGCGCCAGGTGTTGGTAATTACGATTTGACGTTAAGAGTCGTACTGAGGGGGACTAAATTAATACTTGGAAAACTGGGAGGTGATAAAACGCATCAAAGAAAATTCCAAATGAGCTCATGTGAAGGCAAAGCTGTAACTCTTTTACAGTGCCAGCTGTTTTAACACTTGAAATTCTACCTTTATATATTGTAATAACTCTAGGGCTGTCAGTCGATTAAAATATTTAATCGCATGGTGTCCATAGTTAATCGCAAATTAATCGCACATTTTTTATCTGTTCTAAATGTACATACAATGTTCACGTTTTTAATACTCTTATCAACATATGAGTGGACAAATATGCTTTATGCAAATGTTTGTTCATTATCATTGGAACAATGACAAATATTATATATATTATATATATTCTATATATTATATTTTAAATAGAACAACCTGGAACCAGGGGCGGCGCCAGGGGGGAGCTAGGGGGTTCTGAAGCACCCCCCAGGATTGCCAAAGCACCCCCAAGAAATATGCGTTTTGTTTTTTTCGAAAAATATTATTATTATTTTTATTCAATTAGAAAAATTATTGATTACATCAATGCAAATGTGAAACAAACAAATGTTTGACCAAAAACATAAAGCCAACACAGGTGATATGATTAGGCCAATGGCCAGCACCCATTCGATGTTTTACCTACACATAGACTAAATTACTTTGTGACACTTGAGTGACTTCCTGTTAGCGAGAGCCAAATTATTTGCTAACAGCAAAGTGAAAAAGTTATCGTTTTTTAGTCCTTAAACGTCCACGTGTGGACACTCAATCAAAACCCCTGAAAGCGAGAGGGATTCTGCACATAATAGGACTTGTGAGTACAAGTAGCTTACTTCTGGGTCTCTGTGTTTCATTCAAGCTCTGCTCTGTGTGTGTGTGGCACAAGCCATTTTGTGTGCGTGCGCGAGCGAGCGAGAGAGAGAGCACACCGGTGGGTATCTACCGAAGTAAAGGACTCTCTCAGTGTTTAGATAGTTAACTTTAGTCTAGTTATCTCAGTGGGTCTCAAACGGTTTGTTTTAAAAGGGGAGTAATTTGTAAAATGTCTATGAAGAAATAGAAAATCTGTTTACAGTTCTGTTTCATATGGGTGCGTGTGGGGTGTTGCAGTAGAAAATTCAACTGTAGCGCTGGGC